>NC_084835.1:124057647-124162647 GCF_033115175.1 Lepus europaeus
CGCCTTCCTGGTGGAGAAACTGGCTTCCACGCAAGCCGTACCTGCCACATAGATTATGAACAATGGGCACACAGAGTTGACATTGAATGCACAAAACAAAAGAGTTTTGGGAGAAGAATGTCCACTTCTGTATCCAAAAACGTGCAGGGAGCTTTCTTTGCCTGCAACGATGGACAGGATGCTGAAGTTTTATTTTAGGGCAGAGAAGGGAAGCCGAGTGCGCCGGGAGCTTCTGTAATTACGGCCACCGTGCTTTCCCAGTAAAACTCGACGCTCCTCTCCACGCAAGATGCTGGTCCCTCGTCCGGCAAACTGGGACCGGCTGTTGTGAGCAGGTGGGCAACTCTGGCTCTGCACCTGCTTTTGCGAATAAAGTTTTATTGGCACACAGCCGCTCACTGACTGGCACGGGGCAAAGCCCGCCTGTGTGCTGCCCTGTGGCGTTGAACAGCACCTGGCTTTCGCGGAAGAGATGGCTAATTCCTGCCTCTGGTGTGGGTTGGTCTGTGCCGTCAGGACGAGGGTGCACAGCTCCGCCTCCCCTGATTGTGTCAGTGCCCCAGGGGAGGAACTTTCTAGAAGGAAGCATCTTCTCCCTCGGGCACCTTCCCGGCAGGTCCCTGTGATGTCCAAACCCGCAGCGTGTCAGGAAGCAACAGGGTGCGGGAGACTGGCTCTCACCCGCTGGAACGTGGCTCCTCGAAGCAGTCCGCGGCTTCGGCAGGGCCCCTGGGCCAGCGGCAGGCTGGGCCCTGAAGGTGTTTCTCCTGACGCTCTGATACCTTCCAGAAACCTAGTCACACTTCCCGGTAAAGCACGTGTGCCGTGCACCTGACGAGAGGCCAGTCAGGCCTTGGTGCTCTTCCTGGGGGTGCACGCGGTGGACACGGCCTGGCTGCCGACACTGCACTGAATGCCGCCCGCAAGCCCAGCCCGAGCCGACGCTTGGGGGTTTGCACCGCTCGTCCGGGTGGTGTTTCCTCCATGGCAGGTGACAGCTGAGCACCGGCCGAGTGCTCCAGGACTCACGCAGCTCCCTTTGACATCATCGACTGACAGTGTCCCGGGCTTCCACGTTCCTGCACAGCGCGCAGCAATCCGCTGCCCGGGCCACATGGGAGGAGGCCGAGGGTGCACCAGTGGAGCCGCCTGGCTCCAGAGTGGAGGTGAGGGGCGGGGGCTCCATTTCACCTGCTGAGACCAGCTTGCCTGGGGCTGAAACGGAGGTGAGGCGCACCTGCCCGCCACGTGCACTGTGCGGAACAGCTTTGCTCAGCCCCTGCTCTGGCTGCAGGAGGTCCGTTATGGCCAATGCTGTCCACCAGCCGTGAATGAAAATGCAGCCGGCTGTGGGCATAGACGGGGCTCCGTTAACAGAGACAATGAAACCGAATCAGCCTTATTTGGACAAACGCGAGAGCCTGAAACACTTCCATTTGTTAGCAAATGCACTTCTCGGTCTCAGAGGTTCACCTTCAGAAACTGCACCTGCCCCGCCCCCAGCCGTCCACCTGAGGTCCCTGCCCTGCCCCCCAGCTGTCCACCTGAGGTCCCTGCACTCTCCAGAGCTGAGCCCTCCACCTGAGGTCCTTGCCCCGCCCCCCAGCTGTCCACCTGAATGTCTCTGCTCCCCCCATTCTGTCCACCTGAGGTCCCTGCCCTGCCCCCCAGCTGTCCACCTGAGGTCCCTGCACTCTCCAGAGCTGAGCCCTCCACCTGAGGTCCTTGCCCCGCCCCCAGCCGTCCACCTGAGGTCCCTGCCCTGCCCCCCAGCTGTCCACCTGAGGTCCCTGCACTCTCCCGAGCTGAGCCCTCCACCTGAAGTCCTTGCCCTGCCCCCCAGCTGTCCACCTGAGGTCTCTGCTCCCCCCATTCTGTCCACCTGGGGTCTCTGCTGCAGCCCCTCTCAGCCCCAAACTGCATTGTGATGGAAATCTGAAACTTAGCAAACTTCATCTGTGTATTTAAAAATACAAATGGCTCCATTTGTCCTTTAAGGAAAATAAGTTGATAAGAAAAGTTGGGAAAATAATACCAAACGACTTCAAAGACAGTTTTGTGATTTTAGTTTCCAGGTTAGCGACACCGCATGAGATGGGGAACACCGGCTCCAAGCTCGCCTCTGCCCCATTGCAAGCCACGGAGTTTTCCTCTCACTCGGGCGTCCGGAGTGCTTTTCCACGTAGCCTTCTGACCCAGAGCTTCAAGCTGCCGGGGGGAACCTGTGCGTATCACCCGCTAATCCCTGCGGCCAAGGGCGCTCTCCGCTCATGTCAGCCATGGAAGGCGCGAAGCCCACAGCGGGGCCTTGCTGGCGGGGACACGGGGAGCCCCCTCGCATTTCCCCCAGATGCCGCCTCTCAGCTCCCTTCACCCTGGGACGTCCACTTCCAGACAGCCTTGGGCAGGGGCGAGGTGCACCCTTGTGGCCATCTGGAGCAGTGCACACAGGGCCTCTGGCAGCCTGGGCACCACAGGCCTCCAAGGGCAAGGTGTGCCCAGGTGGCCCCAGGTGTGCCCAGGTGTGCCCAGGTGGCCCCTGGTGTGTCCAGGTGGCCCCAGGTGGCCCCTGGTGTGCCCAGGTGTGTCCAGGTGGCCCCTGGTGTGCCCAGGTGTGCCCAGGTGGCCCCTGGTGTGTCCAGGTGGCCCCTGGTGTGTCCAGGTGTGCCCAGGTGGACAGGTGTCCACATACCCTTCTCCAGGGTCTCCTCCCCTCTTCTCTGAGAGAGGCCGTCCTAAGGCTTCTAACTGGGTGGTGGGGCGGAGGAGGTTGTAGTCAGATTTTAATGTTTTGTTGGGAATCTTTGACTACTCACTAGTATTTCCCTTCAATTCTGAGCAAGAGCATTTGGAGTGAAAAATCTTGCCCTGCTGAGATGGCGGGTGCGTAAGACAGGTGGGTTGGGGACAGCACTGTGGTGTAGCAGGTAAAGCCACCGCCTACGGTGCTGGCATCACATATAGGCGCCGGTTCTGCTGTGGCCTGGGATAGCAGTGGAAGATGGCCCAAGTCCTTGGGCCCTGCACCCGCGTGGGAAACCCAGAGGAAGCTCCTGGCTCCTGGCTTCGGATTGATGCAACTCCGGCCAATTGGGGAGTGAACCAGTGGATGGAAGACCTCTCTCTCTCTCTCTCTCTCTCTTTCTCTGCTTCTCTGTAACTCTGCCTTTCAAATAAATAAACAAATCTTAAAAAAAGTAAAGACAGGTGGGTTGTCATTGATAGAACTGCGCTGAAATTCCCCAGGTCGAGGGAGGAGGAGGAGGGTGATGCTCCTGCCTCACTGCCCTCCCCTAAGTTTCTGGGAGCAGACCCAGTGTGCCCTCTGGGGCCGCCTGAGGAAGACTGACAGCCCGCAGTTCCAGCTCTGGCCTGCATGGGGAGCCATCGGCGCACCTGTCCCAACGCCGTGGCCTGCAGAGGGTCAGCAGTTGGCCTGTCCCTGGCCATACACCTGTCCCTGGCCATGCGCCTGTCTCTGGCCATGCAGTGCATAGAAGACTGGGCAGTGGTGTAACGCTGGACCAGCTCTGACTCACGCAGCTCGGGGACCCGTGGGTCACCAGGACTCGCCCAGGGGCCTCTCCATCCCATGGCTCCCAGACTAATGGCCATCTCAGAGTTCTGATCCGATTATCATCATGATCATGTGTTTTCCAAAAACACAAGAGGCCTCCTCGGCCTGTTCTCTGTGGGAACGGGAAGAGCACAGGGCGGGAGCAGAAGCCTGGCTCCCATGTTCCCACCTGACTCCCAGGAATGTTCCACTCCCCAGGGCCTCGCGGGGGAGGCGGCCCTGCTCGGGCCTGCGTTACAAGAACCACGGGCGACTGTGCTTTTTTAAAGATTTGTTTATCTATTTGAAAGGCAGAGTTACAGAGAGGCCGAGAGAGATACAGAGAGAGAGACAGAGAGAGAAAGAGAGATCTCTCATCCACTGGTTCACTCTCCAGGTGGCTACAACAGCCAGGGCTGGGCCAGGCCGAAGCCAGGAGCTGCTTCTGTGTCTCCCACGTAGGTGCAGGGGCCCAAGCACTTGGCCATCCTGCGATGCTTTCCTAGGCCACAGCAGACAGCTGGATGGGAAGTGGAGCAGCCAGGACTCCAACCTGAGCCCATGTGGGATGCTGGGGCTGCAGACGGCGGCTTTACCCGCTGCGCCACAGCGCCGGCCCGGTGGCTGCACGTTCACCCACACTCAGATCTGCACGCTGGTGCCCCTGCCTCTCAGGAAGTCCTGTGGACGCTTCTGGGCTAAAACAGGGAATGATGCAAATCTGTCCTGCTTCACCTTAACACCATATGTATATATGTAATACATTATATTATAAATTACACATTATATACATACATCTATCATCCAAACGTTAGCATGTGCTGATCAGTGTTGTTCTTGACCTCGGAACACTGCTGACTGTGACGATGAACTAGGATGTACGAAGGTTTCTATCATGAAGGCTTCCGCAAATCTCATTTTCCAGTTGTGAGTAAAGGGTGTTCCGGGTCTTCCAAGCTGTTTTGTTTACTTACAGGTAAGAGTTGTCCCCCAGATACAAAGTTGCTTCCTGAAGTTCATTGAAAATAGAATTAAATCTAAGTTTACTTTGGTGCAAAAAATTCAGCGTTTGTGTACGGTTTTCTCATGCTGCTCATTGTCCCTGCGTTTTGTGAAGACCCCTTGTACATGCAGCCTGCGCCCTGGGGGTCCTGCACACCCGTCTGGTGCTGTGCGTGGGGTGTGACAGCCTGCACAGCCCCCCTGCAGCTGGCCCGGGCTGTCCCTGGCTCCTCTGCCGCAGGCACCCCGAGACCTGGGGACCGGTCACACAACGCTGGCCAGCATTTCTTCTCCACCACTGCTCTTCTGCCAGCCCCCCAGGCCTGGCCCGCACGTGGGCGGAGCAGCCAGGGCTCCGGCTCACACTTTACCGGGCATGGGTGCAGGGCAGCGGATCCGACACCACGGGCGCCGACTGCACTTGCTCTGAATGTGTTAGCCAAGGAGGCCCAGCACCCGGGCGTTTGACACCTGTGCCAGGGGCAGCAGCCACAGGGATTTTGAGCCGTGCCCTGTGAAGGGCGGGTGCCGTGGGCCCGGAGGGGCTCGGAGCAGTGCTGGGTGCGGCCGGCACAGGAGCTGCTGTCTGCGCCTTGCACTGCCGGGCGCTTGCTTAGGGGCACAGAGGTGACGTACACCGCACAGCAAGCTGCACCCTGCACAGGGGGCTCCGCATCGAGCTGGCGGAGGGGGGAGCCGCGCGTCGGTGCGTGAAACAGAATCGCCCCTCTGTTCAGACACAAGCCCACCACGTGGGGGCGGGGAGACAGCGCGTGGACAGAGAGTTGGCCTTGCTTTCCGTGTGCGCAGTGTGTGCCCTCAGTGGGTATTTCAGACCCGATTGCTTTCAGTTCCATCGGGTACCTCGCGACTTCCTGTGGCCGCAGCACCTGCCTTGCCGTGGACCCCACGCTTCTCCCAGCAGCGCCTCTGCAGCCCCAGTGATGCCCCTCCCCCAGCGGAGACCCAGCCTCTGAACTGATGCAAACGCTGTGGAAGGAAAAAGCCAGACGGCGTTTCTGGCAAGTTCCGTGCATCCACGATTCACGTGGCGACGCATGTACAGTCCCACATGTATCTGCAAGGGTCCTTCCAAAAGCTCACAAGAAAAGGAATCAAAAGATGCGTTTATTTTTGTGCAAACAGCTCGAACTGCGGGCACAGCTCTTTGATCACCTGCACTCCTGCGCACTTGTTGAATACCCCCCTGTTTGTGCCCACGCGTGTCGTAAGGACCTGAGATGTGTGAGAAGTGTCTCTGTGTGTGTCCGTATACACGTATGTGTATGGACAGTGATATGAGAGCTACCTACGGACGTTTCTGTACATAGTATCTGTAGAATCATATTGGGTGGTATAGCAGGTAAGGTAGCTGTGTGCGCAGGCATCCTATATGGGCACCGGTTTGAGACCTGGCTGCTCTACTTCCCATCCAGCTCCCAGTTAATGTGCCTGGGAAAGCAGCAGAGGGTGGCCCAAGCCCTTCGCTGCACCCACAAGATGGACCCAGAAGAAGCTCCTGGCTACTGAATTTGGCTTGGTCCAGCCCTGGCCGTTGTGGTCATTTGGGGAGTGAACCAGCAGATGGAAATCCCCTCTTTGTAACTCTGCCTTTCAAATACATAAATAAATCTTTAAAAATATGTCAACTGTGTGCATCTGTACTTGCACAAGAAATGCTGGATTTTAAGTGGAGAGCAACACAGTTTAGGTGTCGCTGTGCCTGAACGCTGAGGGTACACACACCCACACATGCTCCCAGGTCACCTCCAGTCCTGGGGTTGCCACGAGTCCCAAGTGGGGGCAGCAGTGGGCTCCCCAAGCACCTGCTGTCCTTGGGGGTGTTGCGTCCCCAGCACAGGTCCCAGGGACACCTGCAAAGTGAGGAGAGCCCTGGTGCTGCCGCCCTGTGAGGGCCCAGCTCGGTCTCTGGCTCCTGATTGGCTCTGGCCAGGCTTCTGCGCTCAGCAGTGTGGCCCGTGCTTGCCGCACCTGCGCCTGCGACTCCCTAGTCCTGGAGCAGCCGCTCTGCCCACGTACACCTTGCCCAGCCCCTGCCCTTGGCTCTGATGCCCGTGTGGCCTCTGCACTGTCCTGGCCACTGTTGCCTGGGCTCCCGGCTTCAGGAAGTGTCCCAGGTCGAATGGTCCTGTGTCCTCGGCTTGGCCTCTTCAGAGCAGTTCGCTCCAGCTGCCCTGCTGTTCCCAGGAAGCGCTGTTAGGACTGGGAGCAGCGCAAGCACCATGTGCAGCACATTGACTTAATTGTGGTTTCATTTACTTACTGTTCATTTATTTGAGAGGCAGACACACACACACACACACACAGAGCGAGCTTCCGTTCACTGACTCACTCCTCAGATGCCCACAACAGTCAGGGCTGGGCCAGATTGAAGCCAGGAGCCAAGAACTCGATCCAGGTGTCCCACGCAGGTGACAGGGACCCAACCACTGCCCACCCAGGGACCCAGGGTGTGCCTCAGAGCCAGGAGCCGGAGCTGGGCTCCAACCCAGGCTCTCTGAATGTGGGTGTCTTTTTTTAATTTATTTTTTTAAGGTTGACTTATTTATTTGAATGTCACTTACATGGAGGCGGGTAGGGGGGTTGGGGAGACAGACAGACAGAGATCTTCTATCTGCTGGCTCACTCCCCAGGTGGCCGAAATGGCCAGGGCTGGGCCAGGCTGAGGCAGGAGCCAGGAGCTTCCTCTGTGGATTCAGGGGCCCAAGCACTTGGGCCATCTTCTGTCGCTTTTCCCTGGCACATTAGCGGCAGCTGGATTGGGAGTGGAGCAGCTGGGACTCGAACCTGCTACGCCACGACACAGGCCCCTGAGCAAGGGTGTCTTAACAGGCATCTTAACTGCGAGGCCCCAGCCAGCCCCACCTTCCGTGGCTGCTGCTGCTTCCGGTTCTGCATGAGTACCCACCCACGTCAGGAACTCACGCCTGCTTTGACTTGACGCCTCCCAGCTTTCTGTTCAATCTGATATTCTGAGAGCCCGGAAATGGCTGATCAAGCACTGAGGTGGGCGTGGAGCCGGCGCCGAGCCTAGGGAGCATGGGCTGGCTGGGGTGGATCCGCAAGCCCTCGTCAGGAGAAGTGGCCATGAGGATCATGACGGTCGTGGAGAGACGGTGCCATGTCATGACCGCATCCAGTGCTTGCCTCGGATCCTGGACGAGTTCAGAATCCTCAGCCAGGGCCCCAGAAAACGATTTTTATGCGCTTTATGTTTCTGCTGTTTCATTTCACTCTTTTGAAATAAATGCAGAAATAATCTGCTAAAGTCATAATTTGCATAAAACCTGTGATGGGCAGACTGTGGCCAGAGCCCAGTGCTGGTGTCCAAGCACTCCAGCCTGGAGGGAAACTGAGGCAGAGGCCTTTGTGTGAGCCGACAGCGCCCAGCGGCCTCCACAGGCGAGGGGATCGAAATGCTGCTGGGGGCACGGGGTGCCTTCCAACGTCCCCGGGGGGTGTCTGCCAGCAGCCACCCTCGAGGGGCACACATGGCCTGGGGCCAGTGTCCAGCCTGTGATAGTGGCCTGGGCTGGGGCTGAGGCCGACCAGCACGTGCCCTACCCCCCCCCCGGCCAGTCCTACAAACATTGACCCCTGGGCTGTGCCCCAATTTGCAGATAAGGAAATCGACACTCAGCCACATCCGTGGGGCAAGGGCTGTCACTCACAGGGCCACCTCGTCACCCTCCCCTGGCTGCATAAGGTGTGGCTCCCAAGTGCCTCCCCGGAGGGGAGATGTTGTGGTCTTCAGCCCTGAGCCCAGGCCTGGTTCTCGGCCAGGGTGAGCTCTCCAGGGGGGTCTTAGCCTGGGTGCACGGGTGTGGGCAGCTCACCCTCCCCGGCCTCCGTTCCACAGCCCACACACACGCACTCAATAAACACTGCGGGAGAAGAGGGGACCCGTTGTGTGTTACTGTGTACGCGTGTGTGTTACTTTGTATGCTGTGTGGCAGCCACTTTAACTGCTAGCTGTTTTAATAGTGCCTGGAGATGCATCCGAGAAAAATGCACTTTGGATGCAGCATCGCCATCATCCATCACGCACGGTGACGGCGCTCCCTTCGTGCTGAGCCGTCCCGGGCACGTTAGGACAGGCGTGCGCCGAGACGCCAGGCCCGACGGTGTCACACACGCCACACACGCTTACCCCGTCCACAATTCCGTGGCCTGCTCTGTGAACACACTCCCCTTTGTTTAGAGCAAAATTAGGCAAGAGAGCACGACGCTGGTTTATTACTCATTTAAAAATCGCAAAACTGAGTTGTATTTCCATGTCAAAGTAATTTACTGACACTGCAAAGTAGAATGAGCACTCCTCCCCATGCTTACTGTAACCGCGTGGTGGCACACACTGCCACGCGTGTGGAACCCGGTGTCACACAGCATCCCGGGAAGTTGGCGGCACACACCGCCACGCTTGTGGAACCCGGTGTCACACGGCATCCCAGGAAGTCGGCGGCACACGCCGCCACGCATGTGGAACCCGGTGTCACACGGCATCCCGGGAAGTCGGTGGCACACGCTGCCACGCGTGTGGAACCCGGGGTCACACGGCATCCCATGAAGTCGGCGGCACACGCCGCCACGCGTGTGGAACCCGGTGTCACACGGCATCCCAGGAAGTCGGTGGCACACGCTGCCACGCGTGTGGAACCCGGTGTCAGACAGCATCTCATGAAGTCGGCGGCACACACTGCCACGCGTGTGGAACCCGGTGTCAGACAACATCCTGTGAAGTCGGCGGCACACACTGCCATGCGTGTGGAACCTGGTGTCACATGGCATCCTGTGAAGTCGCTGGCACGCACTGCCACGCGTGTAGACACAGTGTCACAGGCAGTGTCCCATCCCGTGAAGTCCTGGGGGTCTGGTTTGTGCCAGTGCCTGTGAGGCTGGCACGCGTATCCTCAGCTGCCGGCGGTCACGGGACGTGTCGCCCGGGGATTGGTCGTGGTCTACCAGGCACGGAGCAGGATTGAGTTCCCTTTCATTCCGTTTCCCGCTGACTTTCAGAAGTGGCTCGTGGACGTGCCTGTGCACCAGGGGACGCGAACCATCCCGCTGTAGGGACTTCTACCAGATCGTGCACTTCCTAAGGAGAGGGGAACCCATCCTCAAAGCAGAGGTGGCAACGACTCACCCAGCCTTTGCGTTTGGGAAAGTGTAGCTTCTCAGAGCCCGGGGAATGGAATCCTCCATCCATTCGGAACGAGGTTGAGTCCATCTGATTCACTCGTGCTTTGGGGCTCTTGTCTGCAGATCTACCTGGGACCCCCAGACAAGCAGGTGCGCAGGCCCTGGTGTGACAGGCAGGAGTGGTGGAGGTGGACAGGGCGGGAGGGCCCATGTGGCCACTCTGACACAGCCATGCCCCCAGGGACCCAGGGGATGACACTGGACCTCCACTGCCGGCTGCTACAGACTCTCAGTCAGCACCTGCGTTGGCTGCAGCGTCTGGGGTCTCTCCTCCCCGTGTGTGGCTTTGCCAACAGAACCTGGCCAACAAGGATGCCTACATCCCCTGGGCTGTGCTCCCAGCACCTTCCTCTGTCCAAGGAGCCTGGGTGCTTCTCCCGTCCCAGGCGGGAACACCAAGGCTTCTGCTGAGAACACCTCTGGGGGCTCGGAATCAAACAGATAGGACCACAGGGAGAACGCTCTCGGGCACAGCTAGCTTGTGTTTGCTTCTAGACATTGCAGACGCTGAGTTAGCACCCTGCAGGGACGCCTTTAGAAGGGAGACAGACAATACAAAGGTAGGACGGAGCTACAGCACATCGGGTGCCGGCGACTTTTGCTGGACTGGGTGAGAGTGAGAGCCAATGACCTCGGGGCGCTGGGCATGGAGGTGCTGGGACCCAGTGGGACCCCAGGTGCTGGGCGTGGGGGTGCTGTGACCTGTGAGACCTTGGGGTGCTGGGTGTGGGGGTGCTGTGCCCCAGCGGGACCTCGGGGTGCTGGGCATGAGGGTGCTAGGACGTGTGAGACCTCGGGGTGCTGGGCGTGGGGGTGCTGTGCCCCAGAGAGGGCCTGAGTGACAGGTGAGGAGGCAACTCCATGAGCTGAAGGCGTGTCAGCAGGGTATGGAATCGGAGTACTGTGCCCACCTAGCTTTGGGTACTGTGCTCAGTATTTCTTTATGTTGACTAAAATCTGCTCAATTGTCTGATTTTAAATGATCTTTTGCAACTAAATTGCTAAAATATTTGACAATCACACATTTTATGATTTCTTCTCAGGAACAATAGACAATAGGCAGATATGCGCCCACACGTACCCCCGTTTATGTAAGTGCGTGCACACGTGTGCATATTCACACATGCAGGCACACCTACCTGTATTCATGTATCACAGCGTCACGCATGTCACTGGGGCCCTGCGCACCCTGCAGATGCTAAGGAACTTGTCGGCTGTTATCTATTGGGAACAAGAGCGGGCTGCTTCTGAATAACAAGGTGGCACCTGATCCCCACGTTTGGGATCCGAGAGCGAGGGGCCGGGCTGTGCAGACTGAGCTTCTGGGACATGGCCCATATGTCACTCCACGGAGCCAAGGGCAGGGCCCCGACACGCCCGGTCCTCCACCGTGCTACCTCTGACTGCCCCGCCCACACGGCTTGAATGCGCGCCTGCAATGGCTGGCACACTCACAGGGATGGATGGCTTCCCGACGCGGGCACATTTGCAGAGGGGCCTCCTCCGGCATCCCCGCCCTTAGCTCGAGGGACAGGAACTCGCTCGCAGCCCGCACCCTGCACTTCAGATGATGGGGCCCTCCCACTTGCTGCCCACTGCCAGGAAGGCGTTCAGCACAGCAGCTCATCAACTTCGCAGGCGCACACGGAGCACCACTCGCGCACACGCCCCACGCCTCTGAGCCGGAAGCCCCTTGTCCCGACCCCTGACCCAGCGGGACGGCATCCGCACGACCCGGAGCTCAGCCTGCAGCAAACCAAGACTCTCTCTGGGCTTGGGCCGCATTTCACGACACAAAGCCTGACGGGAAACTTCACAAGTCGCCAGGTAACCCACGGGACAGCAGGCCTCCGGGCGCCTTCCTGGGACGAGCGGCCCGGGCGACGGCTGGGGTGACGTGCCAGTCCCCTCGGCACCCTCCAAGGGCCTGGACACCCCCTGCTCACCTGCCCGCTCTGACCGACACCACGGGCGTGCACCCACAGCCGCTGGCCAGCCTGACAGGCGGGCATCGTCCTTCTGGCCAAAAATCTCTGTATTTTTCGGGAAAGGAGGCGCCTGCTGTCACTCTGTGTGTCACCATGGGCTGGCGGCAGGACCCTGACTTGGCCAAACGCCAGCCTGGAGGTTGTGGGGAAGGTGCCTTTTTTTTTCCCAATGGGGCTGACGTTTAAGTCGCTGGGCTCTGAGGAAGCAGAGTGTGCCTGGGTCTCTGCCCGTCAGCCGAGGGCCCAAGGGGACAGACTTCCACCAGACTGGACTGAAGCATCGTGGGGACGGGCGAGCGGGCAGACGCGGGTCCCTGTGGACGTTCCAGGGGCGCGGTCTGGAAGGGCCGATGCTCGATGCCAGTGTAGGCGCCCACACAGCTGTCGACCGGAGCATGCCGATTCAGCTCAGGAGCTTTGTTAAGGATCGCGTCGGTCTCGGGAAGGTTCCAGGAGCTCCGTGACAGGTGCACTTTCTGGTTACGGCAGCAGCCGCTGGGAGAGCGAGAGCTGAAGCTGTCCCGTGACAGCGGCCCTGTGTGCGCCTGTCACACCCACCCTCCCCAGAGTGCCGGCGTCCGTCCGAGCGGGAGCAGCAGCCGGGGCGTGCCGTGACAGGTGGACGGGAACGAGGCCCAGATGGCCACGCGCCATCCCGAGCCCTGGGGTGCTGGTTGATGGTTATATCAGCGCCACGTCGGGGCGAGCCGTATAAAGTTGCCATCTGAGTACAGCAAACACAGGGGCGTGTTCTGAGCTGCACACAGTCACACTTCGGCTAATAATGTTCCAGGAACTTTTACAATGGAATGGCTCCTGCAGCTCGGAGCTGGCCATCAGCAATGCTGGGGAGAGGCACTGCTGCGGTGTGGAGACGGCTCAAGCTGCAAACGCAGGCTTTGTACATAAAAACTCTGCGTAGCCACTTTCTCTAAATATCCACTGTTGCCTGAACCCTGGATGTGTCGTAGCTGTGTGTGTCACTTCTGCCTTAAGAAATTATCCCGTTTAAAAGCATCATCACCATTGATGCGTGTTTTAATTTCAGCTATTAAAAAATGTCATCAAATGGTGATGCGTGCCTAGACAAAAGTTCCATATTCTTCACATGACCCAAATCAGCTCCGGATTTTCACCCTTCAGACTGCTGCTTCCACGGGCTTCACTCAGCTGGGTGACCAGCAGCCACGGGGGCTCCGTGAGAATCCCCTCCTCTAATTCAGGCATCACTGTAGCCACATTCTCCCATCTGCTCTAGGTGACATCTCGACAAAGGACAGTGACGTTACTTTAAAAAATTATTCCTAACATTCATCTCTGAAATAGCAATTCTGTTTTAATTATTCACTTCATGTGCCTTAGGGTTGTGTGTTTCCTCTTTTTAGAGAATTTCCAAATGTTGATTCTGGAAGTCAAAATGAATCCTGCAGGAAGTGGTGGCCTGCCCCCGCCGGTCCTCGCTGTGCCCGGGGGTGACCCACACCCACGCGCGTCTGCGGCCTCGAGCAGGCTAAACAGTAAGTGAGCATTTAGATGTGTTTATGGGCAGATTAGAAGTGAACTCACAGGGAGACACTTAGGGCTTCCATTACACACTGGTCTGGGAATTAAACACAGGTGAGCATGGCGCGCAGTCCGAGGTTGAACACCTGTGTTAAGCATCACCCATTCATTTCCTGATTACCTTGACAAGGGCTTTTACAAGGGCCCACACACGTGCTCCATCTTCCACTGCTGTCCCAAGCCATAGGCAGAGAGTTGGATGGGAAGTGGAGCAACCGGGACTCGAACTGGCACCCATGTGGGGTGCTGGCACTGCAGGCAGAGGCTTAGCCTACTACGCCATGGCACCAGCCCCTGAAATGTCACTTTTAAAGCTATTTATTTATTTATTTATTTGAAAGGCAGAGTGACAGAGAGAAAGGGAGAGACACACAGACACAGGAGAGGGAGATAGAGTCGGGGGGGGGCGGAGAAAGAGAAAGAGAGAGAGATCTTCTATACACTAGATCACTCCCAAAGCAGCCACCACAGCCAGAGCTGGGCCAAGCCAACGCCAAGAGCCAAGAACTGCACGTGGGTCTCCCACTGGTGGCAGAGGCCCCAGGACCTGGGCGTCTTCTGCTTCCCTCCCACACACATCGGCAAGAAGCTAGCTCAGAAGCAGAGCAGCCAGGGCTTGAGCCGGCACTGCAGTCGGGGACGCCGGAGTCGTAAGCAGTGGTTGAACCCAGGGCGCCATGGTGCCAGCCCCGCTAGCATTCCCACACCGCGTTTTGACCATAGCAGACTGGGACTTAGGGGAAGTGAGGTTCATCGGCTGGTTTGCGTCACAGCACATTGGGTTCAGGCTCTCTTCAGGTTTTGTTGTGTTTTTCTCCGGGGCATTTAAAACGTTCATTTGGCTTTTAAGGCAGCTCCGGTGGTTTCTAGACTCGCGTGGATTTCCCTGACCCACCTCGCGAGCGGGTCCGCCAGCTGGTCTACCAGTCCCACAGCGCACCGTCTGTCAGTGGCATCTCACTGAAAGGTGTTGGGAGAAGCAGCTCATCTGGACGCTCCGAGCGCAGCGTCTGCAGTCTGTGGCTGTACGAAGAACGGGGCTCTTACACACGAAGGCTCTTCCCAAGGATGCATCATCGTGGAGAAGCTCACTGAGCTCAAGGCTGCTCTTACGTCAGAGACTGGCCCAAAGAGAGCCTCCTTAGGGCAGCTGATGGCACTTCTGGGTTCAGGTTACCTTCAGTTTGTAGACCACACGTTTCTGTAAGCAGCCCACCGCTTGTCTGCCAAGAACCTGCTGTTTCAGGGCTGTTCTCTCCTACCTTTAGAATTCATTCTTTTTCTTCTTGAGGACGAGACAGAGCAATAGGGAGAGCGGTCATCAGCTGGTTCACTCAAGTGCCCACAGCGGCCCCGGGCTGGGCTGCAGGCAGAAGCCGGGAGCCGGGAGCTGGGAGCCCGGAGCTCAGTCCTGGTCTCCAACAGGAACGGCAGGGACCCCGACGCCGAAGCCTTCCCCGCTGCCTCCCGGGGTCAGGTTGGCAGGTGGCTGGAACCCAGCTCGGGCACTTCCAAGGTGGGTCCCGGTGTCCCGGGCGGCGTTTGTGTTCCTGGACCCCGGGAAGCAGCCTTCTCACCGCAGAGGGGTGCAGCCCACCGGCAAGCCTGGGCGTGTGTAGGCCAAGGCGTCCCCGGAAGTCATCTTTCCAAACCAGACAACGGCTGCTGGAGGAGGTCTCTGTCTCCAGCCGGATTTTCTCAAAACCAAGAAACAGAGGAGGTCCGGCTGAGGGCCCGGTTCCACCGCAGACAGCGCTACGTCGTAGCCTTACCGGGCTATCTGCCCTGTGCTTCCCACAGGCCCGGTGCCTCGGCTTAACAGCAGCCAGCAGTGTGGGTCAGCAGGGCCACAGGCCGAGCGGAGCCCAGGCCAGCCCAGGCGGGGGTGGCACCCTGCAGGGCTTCCTGACAGCTGTTGGTGCGCTGGGAGAGTTAGTGCAGAATGCACAGAGAGAGGGGGAGACAGTGCAGGCAGGGCTCGCGTGGGCTGCTGCTCCCCGGCCCCGCTCACGGCGCCCCCCTCCACCAGCACAACCTGTCTCCTCAGGCACAGGAGAGCGGGGTCCCCACACGGTCAGCGTCCCAGGATGGGCGCGTTGGCAGCCCAACGCGGAGACGGTGTGTAAGGTTTTAGGCTGCTCGCTGCTTGGCGATGCCGTAGACTTCCTCCACTCCTGAGTGCGGACATCGACCTGCCGCTCAGCCCATGTTTACACGCACTTGCCGCGTTCTCCGTCTCCGAGGGGCCCTGGGAGCTCGTCCTCCCCCCCGAAGTGGCTGTCAGCAGACAGGGTGCAGCGCCCTGACAAAGCTCTCGGGCACTCTGGGGAGAGCCTGAGCAGCCGTCTAGAAGCTTCCACACGGCACGTGCAACTCTGGCATGGCCGCCGTCGGCTCCAGAGGCTGCCCGGTCTCCACCGCGCTCTGCTCCGTGCTCTGCCAGCCTCCGCCACAGGGGATCAGGCCGCTGCCTGTCTCTGCTTCTGACTTTTCCCATACTCACCCAGGCTACTGGCAGCTCAGTGAATTCTACTGTAGACAAGCGAACCGCACACACCGCCAGAGTCGACTCTCAGAACGCTTCTCACCCCAGCTAAGAGATGGACCCCCGGCGAGTGCCCACCCCCCACCCCCTGCCGTCCACTTCTCTGTCTTCGTCTTTCCACACACTCCATTTCATGTGGGAAATGGCATTTTGGGCTTTTTTTCACTTACATAATGTTTTAAATTCATCCATGCTAAACGTCCTATGTTCTTTTTGATTATTTTCATTTTATTTGAAAGGCAAAGCAACAGAGACCTCTAGTCCACTCCCTAAGTGCCCCACACAGCCAGGACTGGGCCGGGCTGAAGCCAGGAACCCAGAACTGAATCCGGGCCTCCCACATGGGCGGCACAGACCCAGTTACTGGAGCCATCACCTGCTGCCTCCCCAGGGGCACACCAGCATGGAGCTGGAACCGGAAGTGCAGCCAGAATCGAAGCCAGCCCCCGCCCCCATGGCACATGGGTGTCCCAAGAGGCAGCTTAAGCTCTATGCCATACGTCTGCTCCTGTGTTCTCTTCATGGTAAAATATTTTCCGTGGTATGGACAGACCACATTTTGTTTACCCACGTAACCCATAGGTGGGCATGTGGCATGTTTCCATTTCTACCATGAATAATTCTTCTATGAACATTTGCATATTTAGTTTCCGTGTAGACGTATCTTTTGTTATACCCCTCACAGTCAAATCGGTGGGCTACAGGGCAAGTCTACTCGGTAAAAAATAACCAAACTGTTTCCCAAAGAGACTCCATGATTTTGGCCAGAGGACCCCCGTGCCTCCACATCTCGGCCCCTCCTCGTTCCCTCCCCCCTGCACCGTGGCCGTCAGAAGACACGGCTCTCGCGGAGTCGTCTGCACCTCCCCCTGGCTCCTGGTGCTGGGAATCTTCCCATGTGCTGTGTCCACTCTGCAGAAAAACATCCGCTCAAATCCTCTCTTCACTTGGAGTTATTGTTCAGCTATAAGATTTGTTTTTAACTACATTCTGCGAATCTTTAATCTGGTCTGTGTCTTGTTCCGTTTCTTTCATGCTGTCCTTTGTAGTGCAGAACTTTTAGTTTTAGGTTTAATTTATTCTGTTTTATTTCATTGTTCGTGCTTTTGTGTGGTGGAATGAGACGGCCATCCCAAGATGGTCGCTGGCAACAGAAACTGCCTGGCAACAGGCTGTGATTGGATGGCTTCAGAAACTGCCTGGCAACAGGGTGTGATTGGTTAGGGCATAGACCGCCCCTTGACCGGATTGGCTGCCTTGGCTATATAAGCTGCTGTAGCAACTGAGGTAAACGAGTCTGCAGGCTGCTCACCTCTGACCCGCTTTCACCTGACTCCCGGGGTCTGTGTGGTGACTCCGCACCTCTTGCCCCCACCACACTCCTCCTCTCAGAACAAATCCACTGCAACACTTTTGGTTTCACAGTTCAGAAATAATTTCCTAAAAGCAAGTCACGAACTCCCATGGCAATATTTTTCTGAGTTAGATACTTAGCTGTGCTCCACTTTGAGCCAATGTTGGTACATGGTGTGAGGCAGGGGTCCACGTTGACCCGTTTGTTTAAGGATACTCAATTGTCACAGCATCACTTTAAAAATATATTTCCCATTGAACTTTGCTGGCGTCTTTGTCAAAACCAGCTCAATGGGACGCTGTAAGATCTCCTCCTATTACAGTGGAAAATCTCACCAGGAGTTTTTCCTATCACTAGCAGATTCCCTAGGGAAAAGTAGGAAGAGCAGTCAGCTGGGGGTGCGAAACAAGGGCCGTATATTTCTCTCTAGGAAGAAGTTTTTGAAAAAGCAGACATGTAGCCTTTTGCATTTTGTAGATAAACTCGAGGTCCTCAATTGGCTCACAAGAGTAGACAGAGTTATCTTCGGGTGTGACTATCAATTAAGATAAAATAAACTTAATATTTATTTAATTTATTTGAAAGGCAGAGTGACAGAGAGAGAAGCCAGGAGCCCACCACTCCATCTGTGACTCCACGTGGGTGCAGGAGCCTGGGCACTTGGGCCATCACCCACTGCCTTAGAAGTAAGCTTGATGGGATCCGTGTGGTTGAGGCTGGCAGCCACACCCTCTGTGCCCCACCGCTGGCCCAGAAGTCTAATTCTTCATAGATTTACCCAGCAACAGACGCAGAGCCAGCCGTCTGGGCTGTTCTTCCCCACGTCGGAGCAGTATTTGCTCTTCAGCTTTGCCTCCGTTGTTGAACGCCTGAAATGCGAATTCTGGAAGCTGGTTCCCGGGGGTGGGGTCTCACGAACAATGCCTGGATTTTCCTTCCAGTATCCGGGGCTGACTGACTGCTGACATAGGACGAAGGGGGCTGGCGAAAGCCTGCCTCTGTCAGCTGGCCCTGGAATGTGGCTGGGCTCTCTTCCGTGTGCCGTGCTGCCTCCCCGGCGTTGGCATCATTTGCAGACATGGCCATACATCTTCTTGCCCCAGCCAGCAGGCAGGTGACCGAGTGGTCCCAGGGCCTCTTTGATAAACCCCATCAGGTTCTGTTAGTGAGGCTGACGTGACGCCACACCCATGGCACCTGCTCATGTGTCCAGAGCCCGGTGGGGTTGCTCGTGAGAACCCAACACGCTGGGCTCCGTGTCCTGGGAGGAGAGCCTGCACCTGCCAGGGCAGTTGTGTGGCTGAAACCAGCCCCTGTCTTTACTCTGAGACGAGTTTTGACAACACCGAGCGCAAAGCCCCTCCCGGCTGGAGCTACGGCCCGTGTCGGTGACCAGTAGCTGCGGGAGGAGAGCCCAGCGCCCGAGGAGTTTCCAGGGCGTGGAGGAGGTGTGGGGGAGGGTGTGGGGGAGGGAGCGAGGATCAGGGCACCGTCGTGAACACAGCGGATGTTCTAGAACGGGTGCTTCTCAGGGTGCTGGGTGCCCTTCCGTCAATTTTCAGAGACCCGAGG
The DNA here is from genome assembly GCF_033115175.1 of Lepus europaeus. Taxonomy (NCBI): domain Eukaryota; kingdom Metazoa; phylum Chordata; class Mammalia; order Lagomorpha; family Leporidae; genus Lepus; species Lepus europaeus. The sequence continues at coordinate 124,076,448 of NC_084835.1, forward strand.
CTGATGGTTTTCACCCGGGAAGGGGTAGTTTCAGTGAGAAACGGTTCTGCTGGGCTCTCCACACAGCCTCTTCACTCTTCTAAAGCGGATTTAGTCTCACAGGGACTCTGCGGCCTCCCCAGTGTCATGCTGCTCCGCTGATGGGAGAATCCAACACGGGGCTGGGCACTGGGGAGGGTGTGCTCGGGGCAGGGTGCTGGGGCTCTTATGGGCACCCTGGGACGCAGCCATCCTAGACAGGGGCCTGATGTCCCCGAGCCCACCCTTCATGGGGACGCCGAGGTGCTGAGCCTCCCAGCCCCATTAGGACAGCGCTCCTAGCCCTGCGCTGAGCTCTGCCAGGCCAGCGCGGCCTCCAGCCAGTCACCGAGACTCGTGAGTGCTCCGGGGAGGGTTTGTCCACTTTATGTCGCTTGTTCTCTCTTTCCCGCGCGATGTCCGGGGCTGATACACCGTATCAATTCTAGGAAATTCTCATGGGTGATATTTTACAATTAATCGTTTCTCATTTCTCACAGTCTGAAATTTCTATCACGATGTATTAATCCCTTTCTTTCTGGCTGATAACCTCAGAATCACTCTTCTGCTCATTTTTCTATTCGCGATGCAATTTGGATACTTTTTTCAGGTGTATTTGTCAATTCACTGATCATCTTAATATTTGCTTATTACCTACATAAGGTTTCCGCTGAGTTCCTAATTTCAGTTGCTATGGTTTTTATGGTTCTTTTCAAACATAATCATTTGCGATGAGGTCATTTTGTGCACTGCTCATGTTTCTACATTTAGCTGTCCGGCTACGCCACTATCCACATTCACATGGTGTGGTGACCCTGGCGTGTGCCGTGCGGATGTGCCTCACTGAAGCCGGCTCAGCTGGTGAGGCCGAGACGCGTGGTTTACTCCACCACGACTTCAAGACGAATGCTTTGTACTGACAAGCATGGAGACTCTCACAACCGAGAGCCCTGCCACGTGGCTTCTAGCAATGTGCCTACAACGTGGCTGCTCCAGCAGGTGCTGCTCAGAACGGGGCCAAGTTAAAATGCAAAATGGTTTATTTCTAAAGCTTTCTGTCCACAGGTCCTGGGTCACAGCCACAGGAAGCAAGGTACGCGACCGAGGAGGGGCACAAGACGGCGCACACTGCAAGCTACACAGCGCCACGTGCCACGGTTTTGTTATTTCATAACTGGAGCATCAATAATTCACATCGCACTGCAGACAAACCCAAGGGCAGGAAGAACAACCCCCAAGTTCACCACCACGTGAGGGCCAGCCAGGGGCAGGCGCCAGTTCCTAGCCGGGCCGCCCTGGGGGTGTCGCATCTTGGAGGTTTACCATGCTGCAGCCACGCGCATCTTACATTCAAAGACATCTGGAGATGTTTGGTTCTTTTAAAATATTTGAAAATGGTGAATTGTTCATCGGTAGTTTGCCCTTGCACCTGCTGGGCCCTCGTGTAGGTTTTCACGTCTACTGCAGTGTCCTGTGCTCCCCGGCTGGCCTCACAGGAGATGCTGAGAGGGAGACGCTAACGGCCGGGGAACAATCCAAGCAGTGGCACAACTCCCAGCCCGGTCAAAGGGTAAACGGAACAGGTGCGTGCGTCTCGCTTCAGCACGGACCTTGGGTCTCCGCGTAGGGGTGGAAGTGGGAGAGTGAGGGCATCGCCCGTCACCGCCGCCCCTGGCTGCAGGCCCGCCGGGCACATTTGAGAGGACAGGCAGTGGAGGGAATCGCATGCGTCCTGCCCGGCGCCGCACCTCGGGCCTGCGGGGATGCCGGGGTCTGTGCTGTCTTTGTCTTCCAGCTGCTTCCTCGGGAAGTCAGGTTGAGCCGTGCGTTGGGTCGGAAGGAGCCGTTGAAACTGGACAACGCTGTCTCACTTCCGTTAGCAAACAGAGCTGGGGCGTCTGCGAATACAGACTCCACTTTCTTATGCGTCAGATGGCGAGGAAATGGATTTTGTTTTTTAGGGGGTGCTTCTGGAGCAGGTAGAGCCCCCCCGCGCCTCGCACTCTGCCTTACACATGCTCTTACTTAATTTGCTGAAATCTCGGGGAGAAAGGAAGCTCCGCTGGCGCTGGAGCGAGATTTATGATAAAACAGAGCAGGTGTAAGTTTTGACACGTCCGGAGGCAGACGCATTTCTCTTCCCCAGCGCCCAGCTTTCATCAGGGCCCTTTGTTGTTCGGCGAGAGCGGGGCAGAGCCCACGTTCTGTAAGCATGTGCGCATCCAGATCCTTCATAATATTAGTTAAAATCAATGTGCTGCTTTTTTAATTATTGCTCATGGTACAAAGCAGGGAAGGCTCATTTAGGAGCCGATCGATGTGGGAGAGGGATTGGTAGACAGTGCGGCAGTACATCAGGCGGCTTGATGGGAAAATCACTGGGGTTGTGCAGCGGTGGCGCAGGGTTATCAGCCGGGTTAGCCTCCAGCTGGCTGGAGCGGCGCCATAGGTGAACCTGCCTCCCGCTGGCGCGCCGTGTTGGGCCGCGCCTGGGGGAGCGGCTCCCTGGCACGGAGCCGCGCACGCCCTCACAAGGACGAGGAAGGGAGCCGGGCTCTGCCTGGGTTTTCCTGGTCCCAGGAGCGGAGCCTGGACCGCGGGGGAAGCCTTTTCTTCTCCTTTGGGCGTTGTCTCTAAACATCTGGGTTTTGATGCCCATGTCGGGGACAGGTGCCTGTCCCGAGTGCCATCTGGGCTGACGGTGTGCAGCAGCCCTGCAGGGAATCGTATGCATGTGGGCGAGCGGGAGAGGGGAGGCGGGGTGGGGAGAGCGTCCTACTCGGGCAGCGCCCAAGGCCCGGCACTGAGACCAGCAGGGCCTTTCTTGCTGTTGTGTCAAACGCTGCAGGGGCCTCGCGCCTCCTGCACACCCGCATGGCCCTCGTCCAAATCAGCGCACACCAAGTGTGTGTTTGCTCAGGGACGTCACCTGGTGGTGTCACCAGCGTGGCTCGGGTTGTTTCTGAGACGTGGACCCAGCCACACTCTTGGGTGATTAGTGCATAGACGAGCTAAAGGAGCCTTGGATAAGGGTCAGCTAGTGCCCTGTCCCTGGCCGTGGGCAGTGTGTGTGGTGGCCAGCAGGCAGTGGGCGTGGGGACTTGCATGGCCGGGCTCTGGAGGGCGGCAGGGTCGGGGAGCAGCACACACAGCCAGGTGCCCCCTCCACTGTGGTCGGTGGGGGCCGCCGGGCCCGAGGATGCTGCCCTGTGTCTTCAGCCGGCGCCGCCCCCTGGGCTGTGCTCAGCATCGATGGCATTGATTTCCGGTCACCACTGACCCGGCTTGATTGGTAAACCTCCTGTTTTTTTTTTTTTTTCACATTTTAATGACCATGTGCTGCTTTTTAAAATTTATTTTTCTTTGACTAATCATTTGGCTGGTCAGATAGCACGATGCTGACTCTGACCCACATTAATAGCATTTTTAAAAAAGAATTAGGATACTGGCAGTGGAATTGAGCAAAAAGCAAAATTATGGACGATCGGGAAGAAAACACTGTAGATGCACACACACGGCGAGGACTATAGTGGAAGCACCCACATCGGTATCTCACGGCTTTACATTAAGCAGTGAAACGCAAACATGAGCTGTGTCAGCTCCAGCCCAGCTCCACCCTGGACGCTGACACAGGTGCATGGCCCGACCCCACCCTGGATGCTGAGACACAGGTGCATGGCCTGACCCCACCCTGGACGCTGAGACATGGGTGCACAGCCCAGCTCCACCCTGGACGCTGAGACACGGGTGCATGGCCCGACCCCACCCTGGATGCTGAGACACAGGTGCATGGCCTGACCCCACCCTGGACGCTGAGACATGGGTGCACAGCCCAGCTCCACCCTGGACGCTGAGACACGGGTGCATGGCCCGACCCCACCCTGGATGCTGAGACACAGGTGCATGGCCTGACCCCATCCTGGACGCTGAGACATGGGTGCACAGCCCAGCTCCACCCTGGACGCTGAGACATGGATGCACAGCCCAGCTCCACTCTGGACGCTGAGACACAGGTGCATGGCCTGACCCCATCCTGGACACTGAGACATGGGTGCACAGCCCAGCTCCACCCTGGACGCTGAGACATGGGTGCACAGCCCAGCTCCACTCTGGACGCTGAGACACAGACGCTGATGACCGGACAGGTCAGTCTCTGCTCGGTCTGCTCAGAGGAGGACTCTGTCTCTCCACACACCCCTCCCAGTGCACTGTCCAACACTGAGCTCCGCCCACCAGGCACCAGCACCCTGCCTCTGTCTCTGAACCTCTCACTCGCCCGCCTTTGTCTTGTCTACTTCTGTTTTCTAAAAAAGTGTTTTTTCTATTTATTTTATTTGAAAGACAGAGCATGACAGAGAGAGGCAGAGAGAGATCTTCCACCTGCTGATTCACTCCCTGAATGGCTGCAGCGGCTAGAGCTGGGCCGGGCGGCAGCCAGGAGCCAGGAGCTTCACCTGGATCTCCCGCAGGGTCCAAGCGCTTGCACCAGCTTCCCCCGGCTTCCCCGTGCATCAGCAGGCTGTTGGCTCAGAAGCAGAGTAGCTGGGACTTGAACCAGCACCCCAGTGCAAGCGGTATGTGTCAGGGCTTGACCCACTGAGCCAGTATGCTCACCCCTTTTATTTTATGTTCTTGGTTTTGAAGTCTGTCTATGTAATTCTTCCATATTCATAATCTTTTTCTTCCTTTCAATTCATCTGTGGACTTCAGGAAACGAGTTTATCGATCAGATTGATTGGCCTTCAACCCAAACCTGAGCTGGCGTGGGCTGGACCTGCTCTCCACTTGTGCTGGTGACAGCCTCTGCCTGGACATTTTAGCAACTCCAGGCGTTACGCTGCTATCGGTTCTGCTCCAAGAAAGCGTAGAATATGAAGAAGTCACAGATCTGCAAACTTGGTGGGAAACCATGCCCGTTCAGGTGGGATTACACCCTGGACGGAGGAGGGGGAGGGGAGGAGGAAGAGGAGGAGCCATGGCATCCACGGTGGTCTCTCATCTAAAACAGCAAACACAGTGGGAGGCAACGCTTCCCAGTCATGTGGAGTTAGCAAGCGACAAATGTGGAGCTGTTGGGTGAGTTACGTCGTCAGCGGTGTTTGGAAGCCGTGCAGCTGGGGTGCTTTGGGATCCAGGCTGGGGGTACCTCCAGCGCACACAAGACAGCTCCTCACTTACTCTTCCAAACCTACGGTGGCCGGGATAGCCCTGAGGCACTCCCACTCCAAACCTCTGCACAGAAGGGCACACCCGGGCCTTACACAGAGCGCGCGCCAGGGGGACATCTGAAGATAAAGCCCAAAGTGCGAATGCTTCTGGGAGAAAACACAGGGAGATCCTGTCAAAGGCATGATCCATGAAGAGAAACTTGACAGCATCGGACCTCCCCCAAACGAAGACCTTCGGCTCTGGGAAAGGCTGTGCTGAGAGAATGAAGCCAGCCAGGCAGAGGGTGGAGGGGATGGTTGCGAAGCATCCATCCGACAAAGGGTTTGGATCTGGCACGCAAAAACCCTCAAGCTCCAGCAATGTGAAAAACGATTACAAACTGGTAAAAGACTCCGAGGGACACTTCAGCAGAGAAGATGTACGATGAAAGAACACGGCATCAAGCAAATGTCCTTAGCTGCTGGGGAAATGCAAATTAAAACGACAAGAAGATTCCCTGGCGCTCCTATCCGAGTGGCTAGAATGGGAGGATTGCACACGTGTGGCTGAGGGTGAGGGTTGGCGCGCCCGGACCTCCACGCACAGGGACGGGAAGGTGCAAACGGTGCACCTGTGGCCTGACCGAGGTGGTCCACGCCCAGGACTCCTCCACACAGAGCTGGAACGTGACTGCTCTCAGCAGGTGTACCCGCCCCAAAGCAGAAGCAGCCCAGCTGTCCACCCCAGGGTTGCTGGAACCTTGCAGATCATGAACAACAGAAACCCACAGCTGTCGGTGCTCGAGCGGGGCAGGGTCTTCACCCCGACCGTGCCAGTGGGAGAAGCCACACTCAGCCACACAACACACACAGACTCACACAAGTGCACACACACGTATACGCACACACACACAGTTCATGTGGTAGCAACGTCCTCCCCCAGCCGTTGTTCTGTCCCAGTTCTGAAGGCCCAGCCGGTCTGGCTGGGGTTAGACCAGGAGAGTGCGGGGCTGACTCCCGGGGCCGGACAGGAGCCCCGCTTCCTCAGACTCTCAGTAGGACCCTGTGGTGACACTGGCTCTCTGATGACCCAGCACACGAGCCGGTCCCTCACCAGGCCCCACGAGCCCCAGCCCCAGGGGTGCAGGTGGGTGTGGGCGTACGTGGGGGCTGGCGCTCTGGCCACTGCAGCACAGCGGATTCCACTTGTGCGACATCCGGGAAAAGCTCAGCGAGCCAGCACTGACAGAAGGGACAAGCGCTGCTGGGTCACGCTGTCCTTGCTGGAATTCCGCTGCTGCTGGTTAGAATCCCTCCCTGGGCGGTGCGCTTGGCCTCGAGGCTAAGGTGCCCGCACCCCCTTTGGAGGGCCTGGGTCCGAGCCCTGGGTCCAGCCAGCGACTCCAGCTTCCCAGTGCCCTGGGAGGCACTGGTGATGGACCACGCACTGGGGTCCCTGCACTGGCGGACCTGCAAGGAACTCCAGCTTCCCTGGGCCTGGCCCCGCTCTGGCTCTTTGGGACGTTTGTCAAGTGAGCTGGTAGACGGGAAGTGTGTGTGTGTGTGTGTCTCTGTGCATTTCTGTGTATGTGTGTGTACGTGTGTTTCTACGTGTGTTTCTGTGTGTGCACTTTTCAAATCAACTAAATAACTTTTTCTCAAAATTTTAAAAATGGCTTCTAAATATGACAAAGAAAAAAAGAAGGGTGACACAGCTGAAGGAAGCTCGACACAGCCCACAACACAGCCCACGACACAGCCCACGACACTGCCCAGGACACAGCCCACAGCACAGCCCAGGGCACTGCCCACTGACAAAGCCCATGACATAGCCCACGACATAGCCCATGACACTGCCCATGACACAGCCCATGACATAGCCAACAACACAGCCCATGCATGACACTGCCCACGACATAGCCCACGACACAGCCCACGACACAGCCCATGACATAGCCAACAACACAGCCCATACATGACACAGCCCATGACACAGCCCACGACACAGTCCATGACACTGCCCACGACACAGCCCACGGCACTGCCCACAACACAGCCCAGGGCACTGCCCATGACACAGCCCATGACATAGCCCACAGCACTGCCCAGGGCACTGCCCATGACACAGCCCATGACACAGCCCACAGCACAGCCCAGGGCACTGCCCACTGACAAAGCCTATGACATAGCCCATGACACAGCCCACGACACAGCCCACGACACAGCCCATGACATAGCCAACAACACAGCCCATGACACAGCCCACGACACAGCCCATGACACAGCCCATGACATAGCCAACAACACAGCCCATGACACAGCCCACGACACAGCCCACGACACAGCCCACGACATAGCCCATGACACTGCCCATGACACAGCCCATGACATAGCCAACAACACAGCCCATGCATGACACGGCCCACGACACAGCCCACGACACAGCCCATGACATAGCCAACAACACAGCCCATACATGACACAGCCCATGACACAGCCCACGACACAGTCCATGACACTGCCCACGACACAGCCCACGGCACTGCCCACAACACAGCCCAGGGCACTGCCCATGACACAGCCCATGACACAGCCCACAGCACAGCCCAGGGCACTGCCCATGACACAGCCCATGACACAGCCCACAGCACAGCCCAGTGCACTGCCCACTGACAAAGCCTATTACATAGCCCATGACACAGCCCACGACACAGCCCACGACACAGCCCATGACATAGCCAACAACACAGCCCATGACACAGCCCACGACACAGCCCATGACACAGCCCATGACATAGCCAACAACACAGCCCATGACACAGCCCACGACACAGCCCACGACACAGCCCACGACATAGCCCATGACACTGCCCATGACACAGCCCATGACATAGCCAACAACACAGCCCATGACACAGCCCACAGCACAGCCCAGGGCACTGCCCACTGACAAAGCCCATGACATAGCCCACGACATAGCCCATGACACTGCCCATGACACAGCCCATGACACAGCCCACGACACAGCCCATGGCATAGCCAACAACACTGCCCAGGACATAGCCCACAGCACAGCCCAGGGCACTGCCCACTGACAAAGCCTATGACATAGCCCATGACACAGCCCACGACACAGCCCACGACACAGCCCACGACACAGCCCATGACATAGCCCACAGCACAGCCCAGGGCACTGCCCACTGACAAAGCCTATGACATAGCCCACAACACAGCCCACGACACAGCCCATGACACTGCCCATGACACAGCCCATGACATAGCCAACAACACAGCCCATGACACAGCCCACGACACAGCCCATGACACAGCCCATGACACAGCCCATGACATAGCCCATGACATAGCCAACAACACAGCCCATACATGACACAGCCCATGACACAGCCCACAACACTGCCTATGACACTGCATAGGACACAGCCCATGACACTGCCCACAACACTGCCTATGACACTGCCCATGACACAGCCCACAACAAACGACACAGCCCACGACACAGCCCATGACACTGCCCATGACACAGCCCATGACATAGCCAACAACACAGCCCATGACACAGCCCACGACACAGCCCATGACACAGCCCACAGCACAGCCCAGGGCACTGCCCACTGACAAAGCCTATGACACAGCCCTTGACAAAGCCCACAACACAGCCCACAACACTGCCTATGACACTGCATAGGACACAGCCCATGACACTGCCCACAATAGAGCCCATGACACTGCCCATGACACAGCCCACAACAAAGGACACAGCCCATGACACAGCCCACAACAAAGCCCATGACACAGCCCTTGACAAAGCCCACAACACAGCCCACAACACTGCCTATGACACTGCATAGGACACAGCCCATGACACTGCCCACAACACTGCCTATGACACTGCATAGGACACAGCCCATGACACTGCCCACAATAGAGCCCACAACACAGCCCATGATACAGCCCACAACACTGCCCATGATACAGCCAATTGACACAGCCAGGACACATCTCACAAAGTCCAGAGAGCATGATCGGCTGTTGGTCTGCGGTCCTGGCTGGAAGGGAAACAGGGCCCTGGGTGGGAAGTGCAGGTGCCTGGGAGCTGGCCAGGGTGTCATTTGTGTGTGTGTGCTCTGCTGTGACAGCGCTGGCAGGTCGGGGCTTCATCTGTGCATGTGTGTGTGTACATGCGTGTGTGTGCTCTGCTGTGACAGCAAGGGCCAGTGGGCTGTCGTCCGTGTGTGTGCACCCATGCAGGTGTGTGTGTGCGTGTCTGTGTGTGAGCTCGTGTTTGCATGCTCTGCTATGACAGCTCTGGCTCGCTGGGGTATCGTCCACATATGTGCGTGCATGCATGTACGTGTGTGTGAACGCACACACGTGCTCGGCTGTGACAGCTCGGGCCGGCCTTCACCTTGCTGCTCCAGCTGAGGTCCTACAGGGGCGGGGGACAGCGACAGTGAAGGCCACGGGAGGTGTCCTCACAGTCACGAGGCAGCAGATAGCACGGTATTGGGTTCCGACCCCAGGATAAGATGAGCCTCCACGAATCTGCACTGACCACAGCATCCCCACTGACCACAGCGTCCAGAGGAAGCCCCTGCTGGGAGACAGGAGTCCCGCGAACGCCGGTCATCCCGCAGACGCTGGGAGCGCCAGTCACCGGGGGCGCCCAAGGTGGGGAGCTGCGCCGGGCACTTCCCTTCACACCCCTGAGAAGAGAACAGAGCCAGGGCGTCCAGGAAACAACCGACAAGGCTGCCGCAGCCAGGAGGCCGAGGCCGAGGTCACCAGCAGGCAGTCGCGTGGATGCCTGTGGGACACGGGGCAGCTCATGGCTTGCTCCTCAAGACCACAGAGACCCAGGCAGTGCAGCACGCGTGGGGCCCGCGCTCCCCAACCCTGGGAACCTCGGGAGAGCGCGACACCACGCGAGGGGGCTCACGGGAAAAGCTGTGGACACAGCGTCCTGTCCGCGTGGTCCCCGTGGGGGATGTGGGCAGTGAGAAGGCCACGTACGGAATCAGCTCTGCAGGTACAAGTGGAACTACCGCAGCGGACCCCATGGAAAACCCACAGCATTTGACAGCCACGTGGGAGCCGGCGCCGCTCAGAGGCCTTCTTTTACTGGTTCATTTCTATTCGGTTTCCTAGCGTGGGTTGAGAAAGGTGCGGGCTGACTTTGTACATTCTCAAATTTGGTTGAAAACATTGCTCCCTGGTGGACAGCCCTGTCCCGGCCACCATCTGAAAATGAATTCTCGCGGCTCCGTTTTAAGCCCCTTGAAAACGGGGGTTTCTAATGGAAGTGCTGACGCCACGCGAAAGAGCGGAGTGAGTGCCCGGCGGTAATTTATAACGTCAGCCCCTGTCCCAAACCCTCGCCATGGACCGTGCCGTGCACAAACAGGAGCGGACGCACCGCAGTGAATTATTGTGCAATTAATCATTTGACCATGAGGGATTCATTTACTAATTAAAAACGCAAAAAGAGTAAATTGAAATAACCAGTGACTACTAAATCACAGCTTGTGAAGCGTCGCGCGCTGCAATACATCACGGGGCATCACCCAGCGGCACCGCCGGCTCCGCACCTCCGCGCGGTCCGGGGCTCTTTCCCGTGCACACACACGCGCACATCCCTGCCGCCAGCTGTGGCTCCGAGTCCCGGCGGGGGTCTGGGTAAGACCTGGGGAGAGAAGCAGCAGAAAATGCAGACCACTGAGGGCCTGTGCAAGACGCCCACCGACTGACCGTGGCGTCCACCTGGCCACCTTGGTCTTTGGCTCCCAGTAGGCTCCGGGCGTGCTCCTGCACCTGTTCAAGCAGGGTCTGCACACTTCCAGTTTTTACCTACCGGAAACACATCGAGAAAAAATTAGAAAACTCCACGTTTCTCAACATAATTTAAATTTTCCTCGGGAGGAGTGTGGTGAAGCGACTCCATCCCAGGAGGACTGGTGGTGGGAGTGCTCCTGGGTCCTGGGGTTCTCAACAACCTCCCCCTACCCATCCACCCAGTGGCTGCCTCGGCTCCCTACCCCTGCCCCCTGCAGGACGTGGAAGCCCCCGCCCTGTTCTCCGGGGAAGCAGAGGCTGGGAGAGGACGTGCCCTCCTGAGATGTCCTGAGACCCTGAAGGCAGAGGGGAGGGGGGTTGCCCAGGGGCCACCACGGAGCTCCAGCCTGAGGCCCTGGGCTATTCCCTTGGCTGCCTGGGCAGTCTGCCCTGGATTCAAAGCTGCACCCAGTGCCCAGGCAGAGCCACCTGCGGGTGGAAGGGGAAGGAGGGAGGAAGCCTGGATGAGGGCTCCGCCTCCAGGAGGCGAGCGAGGGTTTCCAGGCTGTGCCACAGAAAGGTGCTGCAGTCCCCTGCCTGCTCACCAGTGTGCGCTGAGCACCTGCCGTGTGAAGGTGTGTGGTCCACACAGCTGAGCACCTGCTGTGTGAGGTGTGTGCGGGGATGTGGTCCACACAGCTGAGCACCTGCTGTATGAGGTGTGTGCGGGGATGTGGTCCACACAGCTGAGCACTTGCTGTGTGTGTGGGGGAGTGGTCCACACAGCTGAGCACCTGCTGTGTGTTGGGGGGGAGTGGTCCACACAGCTAAGCACCTGCTGTTTGTGTGTGTGGGGGAGTGGTCCACACAGCTGAGCACCTGCTGTGTGGGGGCGTGTACTGGGGGAGTGGTCCACACAGCTGAGCACCTGCTCTGTGCAGGCATGAGCTGGGGGAGTGGTCCACACAGCTGAGCACCTGCTGTGTGTGTGGGGGGAGTGGTCCACACAGCTGAGCACCTGCAGTGTGTGGGGGGGGAGTGGTCCACACAGCTGAGCACCTGCTGTGTGTGTGTGGGGGGAGTGGTCCACACAGCTAAGCACCTGCTGTTTGTGTGTGGGGGGAGTGGTCCACACAGCTGAGCACCTGCTGTGTGTGTGGGGGAGTGGTCCATACAGCTGAGCACCTGCTGTGTGTGGGGGGAGTGGTCCACACAGCTGAGCACCTGCTGTGTGTGGGGGGAGTGGTCCACACAGCTGAGTACCTGCTGTGTGTGGGGGGGAGTGGTCCACACAGTTGAGCACCTGCTGTGTGCATGGCGAGAATGGTCCACACAGCTGAGCACCTGCTGTGTGTGTGGGGGAGTGGTGCATACAGCTGAGCACCTGCTGTGTGTGGGGGGAGTGGTCCACAGAGCTGAGCACCTGCTGTGTGTGGGGGGGGGAGTGGTCCACAGAGCTGAGCACCTGCTGTGTGTGTGGGGGGGAGTGGTCCACACAGCTGAGCACCTGCTGTGTGTGTGGGGGAGTGGTGCATACAGCTGAGCACCTGCTGTGTGTGTGGGGAGGAGTGGTCCACAGAGCTGAGCACCTGCTGTGTGTGGGGGGGGGAGTGGTCCACACAGCTGAGCACCTGCTGTGTGTGTGGGGGGGAGTGGTCCACACAGCTGAGCACCTGCTGTGTGTGTGGGGGAGTGGTCCACACAGCTGAGCACCTGCTGTGTGTGTGTGGGGGGAGTGGTCCACACAGCTGAGCACCTGCTGTGTGTGTGGGGAGGAGTGGTCCACAGAGCTGAGCACCTGCTGTGTGTGTGGGGGGGAGTGGTCCACAGAGCTGAGCACCTGCTGTGTGTGTGGGGAGGAGTGGTCCACACAGCTGAGCACCTGCTGTGTGTGTGGGGGGGGGAGTGGTCCACACAGCTGAGCACCTGCTGTGTGTGTGTGGGGGGGAGTGGTCCACACAGCTGAGCACCTGCTGTGTGTGGGGGGGAGTGGTCCACACAGCTGAGCACCTGCTGTGTGTGTGTGGGGGGGAGTGGTCCACACAGCTGAGCACCTGCTGTGTGTGTGGGGAGGAGTGGTCCACACAGCTGAGCACCTGCTGTGTGTGGGGGGGAGTGGTCCACACAGCTGAGCACCTGCAGTGTGTGGGGGGGTGGTCCACACAGCTGAGCACCTGCTGTGTGTGGGGAGGAGTGGTCCACACAGTTGAGCACCTGCTGTGTGTGGGGGGGAGTGGTCCACACAGCTGAGCACCTGCTGTGTGTGGGGGGAGTGGTCCACACAGCTGAGCACCTGCTGTGTGTGGGGGGAGTGGTCCACACAGCTGAGTACCTGCTGTGTGTGGGGGGGAGTGGTCCACACAGTTGAGCACCTGCTGTGTGCATGGCGAGAATGGTCCACACAGCTGAGCACCTGCTGTGTGTGTGGGGGAGTGGTGCATACAGCTGAGCACCTGCTGTGTGTGGGGGGAGTGGTCCACAGAGCTGAGCACCTGCTGTGTGTGTGGGGGGGAGTGGTCCACAGAGCTGAGCACCTGCTGTGTGTGTGGGGGGGAGTGGTCCACACAGCTGAGCACCTGCTGTGTGTGTGGGGGAGTGGTGCATACAGCTGAGCACCTGCTGTGTGTGTGGGGAGGAGTGGTCCACAGAGCTGAGCACCTGCTGTGTGTGGGGGGGGGAGTGGTCCACAGAGCTGAGCACCTGCTGTGTGTGGGGGGGGGGAGTGGTCCACACAGCTGAGCACCTGCTGTGTGTGTGGGGGAGTGGTCCACACAGCTGAGCACCTGCTGTGTGTGTGTGGGGGGAGTGGTCCACACAGCTGAGCACCTGCTGTGTGTGTGGGGAGGAGTGGTCCACAGAGCTGAGCACCTGCTGTGTGTGGGGGGGGGAGTGGTCCACAGAGCTGAGCACCTGCTGTGTGTGTGGGGAGGAGTGGTCCACACAGCTGAGCACCTGCTGTGTGTGTGTGGGGGGGAGTGGTCCACACAGCTGAGCACCTGCTGTGTGTGTGGGGGGGGGAGTGGTCCACACAGCTGAGCACCTGCTGTGTGTGGGGGGGAGTGGTCCACACAGCTGAGCACCTGCTGTGTGTGTGTGGGGGGGAGTGGTCCACACAGCTGAGCACCTGCTGTGTGTGTGTGTGGGGGAGTGGTCCACACAGCTGAGCACCTGCTGTGTGTGGGGGGGAGTGGTCCACACAGCTGAGCACCTGCAGTGTGTGGGGGGGTGGTCCACACAGCTGAGCACCTGCTGTGTGTGGGGGGGAGTGGTCCACACAGCTGAGCACCTGCTGTGTGTGGGGGGGAGTGGTCCACACAGCTGAGCACCTGCTGTGTGTGGGAGGAGTGGTCCACACAGCTGAGCACCTGCTGTGTGTGTGGGGGAGTGGTCCACACAGCTGAGCACCTGCTGTGTGTGGGGGAGTGGTCCACACAGTTGAGCACCTGCTGTGTGTGCAGGGGGAGTGGTCCACACAGCTGAGCACCTGCTGTGTGTGTGGGGGAGTGGTCCATACAGCTGAGCACCTGCAGTGTGTGGGGAGGAGTGGTCCACACAGCTGAGCACCTGCTTGTGTGGGGGGGAGTGGTCCACATAGCTAAGCACCTGCTGTTTGGGGGTGTGTGCTGGGGGAATGGTCCACACAGCTGAGCACCTGCTGTGTGCAGGCATGTGCAGGGGGGAGTGGGCCACTGTGCTTTTACAAGAGGCTGTTTATGGGGGTCTAATTCCATGTTGAAATTGCCCATCCACCTACACCAAATCTGAAGCCTACAGACTCCCAGCGTGCTGGGAAGATGGGGGTCCAGGCTAACGCACCTCTGGAGTAGATTTAAGTTCAAGCAAACCAACTATAGGAGAAGATCCTGTCCTTTGTCATGGAAGCGAAGATCGCCTTTCCAGGAGCAGGTGCGTCTGCCCACGTTGTAACAGAACCACACCTGCTGGCGCCACCACGAGAGTTTGAAATGCGTCTTTTGGACAGCTAGCAGCAGTGGGACACAGCCAAGTTCCGATTGCCATCATCTGCCGTCTCTGGGCATATATCCACATTCTGTCAAATTACAGTTGAAACATGGCACTCACTTCCGTGAGTCAGCACCCCTGGGGCCGAGTTTTGATAATTCAGAAAAAGCACACACGTCGGAGTTCAGAAACGGCAGCTGGTTTCGTGCACTTGGCAGCGTGGTCTCAGACCCGGGGCTGCACCTGTGGTGCCTCTGGGAGCAGTGTGGGCGAGAGAAATGCGCCCAGCTCGCCCAGAGCTGCAGGTGCGCGGGTCGGCGTCCCTGGTCGGGGCTGTTGTATGCAAAGGTAGAGGCAGCGTTGTGTGGGGAAGAGGGGCTGGGAGCTGCAGGAATGGCACCTCCCAGGGCTGGGAGCTGGAGGAGACTCCTCAGCTCTGCAGGAACCCAGGGGCAATGTCTGTACTGCTCTGGGAGACAGCACCGAGACTTCCAGTGCATCTTTCAGGGCCGGCGCTGTTTGTGTAGCGGTTAAGCTGCTGCCTGCGGCGCCGGCATCCCATATGGGCGCTGGTTCGAGTCCTGGATGTTCCACTTCTAATCCAGCTCTCTGCTATGGCCTGGGAAAGCAGTGGAAGATGGCCCAAGTCCTTGGGCCCCTGCACCCTCGTGGGAGACCCAAAAGAAGCTCCTGGCTTCGTATCAGCCCAGCTCTGGCCATTGCAGCCATCAGGGGAGTGAACCAGCAGATGGAAGACCTCTTTCTCTGTCTGCCTCTGTGTAACTCTGCTTTGCAATAAATAAATAAATCTTTAAAAAATTCTTAAAACATACGTCTTTGCACGGGATCAAGGACTCTCTTGCACCCGGTGACTTGTAAGCCACGGCTGTGGGTCTGTGTTCCCCCCCGAGGGGGGGAGAATGCACAGGAATGCAGGTTACGGAGAAGCTACAGGAGGGTTTCAGTCTGGGGCACCAGGATAACCACTGTGTGGTTACATCTTCCTGCAAACTTTCTGAAGCGTGCCTGTGTGCGTGTGCCTGTGTATGTGCGTGTGTGTGCAAGTATGCCTGTGTGTGTGTACAAGTGTGCCAGTATGAGTGTGTGTGCATGTATGCGTGTGTATACGCATGTGTATGCAAGTGTGCCTGTGTGTGTGTGTGGACAAGTGTGCCAGTATGAGTGTGTGTGTGCAGGTATGCCTTGTGCCTGTGTGTGTGTGCCTGTCCTGCCAACTCTAGACACGTGGGGATCGATGTCTGTCTCACGGCTGACTTTCCAGGTCTGTTGTATTTCGGTGTTTTGTATTCGAATGATGCGCTAATCTGCAGAGGTATTTGTAATGGAGGCATGGTCTTGGCTGAATTGTTTAAGGCTTTCCTGCCTCACAATTTCCCAACGCTCGGGTTCTGTAAGGGAGAATCATGGCTGTGACAGCCCGGACAGCGGGCCCCCTGCTGACCCGTGGCCCATGCTGACGCCCCGAGCCAGCCCCGGGTCCCGCAGCCCCCGCACTTCGTCTTCCCCAGCCGCGCTCCCTCGCCGCACGCAGGATTTACGACGGCGTCACAATGACGGGTGACCGGCTGCGGTTTATTCCACACGGGGCTCTGAGGAGCCCCGACACCCACGTCTTCCTGTCTGTTCTGTAACCGGCCTCTTCATATGACCTCAGCGCTCGCCGAATCTTCAGGAACAGGATGTCAGAGACTTTGCCCGACTCATTTATTTTTCCCAGGCTCTGTCACCCAGTGCTGAGCACTCTGCCTGCCACAGATGGGGAGTGGACAGCGTCCCTGCAGGCTACTAAAGAAGAGAAAACAAGAAAAGCATCCACTTTGCAAACGTGCACTGAGGTGTCTTCCTGCATGCGTGGACACGGTGGGCGCAGCAGATACAAACCCCTGGTCTGCAGACACCTCGCCCCTCGCGCAGGAAGGCAGGCCACAACATGTGCAAAGGCAAGCTCTGTCGGACCTTAGACGGAGAAGGTCTAGGAGGGACATCAGGCAGCGAGGGCTTTGCCTCGGAGAGCTCTGTGTTTCCTTTCTGGACGCCACAGATTAGCTCTGCCTGACACGGGGCTGCCGCCCGCTCCTCTGAGGCCACACAGCATGGGCGTGGGTTAGTTTTAGGCCCGGATGACGATCCACCGAAGGTAGGTCTCACTTGTAAGCAGGTCTATAGTCTTACGATCTCTGTATTTGAAATGCAGAGTGACACGCACGTGCACACACACACACACATACTCTATCTACTGGTTCACTCCTCAGATAACCACAACAGCCAGGTTGCAGCCAGGCCAAAGCCAAGAGCCAGGAGCCTCACCCAGGTGGGTGGCAGGACCCAAGCCCCCGGCCATCATCGCTGCCTTCCCAGGCACTCTCTGGAGGCCGGACTGGGAGAGCGACAGCCAGGTGCCCGTGCAGAAGCAGCGACACGAGGCCCACGCAGCACATCTCGTGAAAACAGGTCTCGCAGAGCCTTTTCAGCCTCGCCCAGTGTGCGGACGTCACAAAGGCCGGGGCACCGCTGCCTTGCCGGTGCCGTGCGGTGCGTCTAGGAAGGAAAGCCTGCTCCCCTCCCGGGAAGAGTCAGGTGCACGCCGAATTCCCAGCAGGGTCAGCACGTCCCCGGCCAACGCTGCCGGCTCTGCGTGCTTGCTCAGATCCATCTCGTTCGAGGTCAGAATCTGCCGGGAGTCACCCTAGCTGTAGTTAGATGGGTGTTGCTTCTCCCCAGCGGTGAAGACACTGGCTCAGACGCCTGCATCCCACCCTGGAAGGCCTGCGTCGGAGCCTTGGCTGCAGCCTCTGGCTAGTGCACACCCCAGAAGCCAGCGGCGATGATCCTGCCACTCACGTGGGAGACCCGGATCGAGCTCCTGGCTTGCGGCATCAGCGGAGCCCAGACCTGGCTGTTGCGGGCATTTGGGGAGTGAACCAACTCATGGCACCTTCCTCTCCTTCTCCCTTCCCCCCCACCTCTGAAATAACAGTGAACGGAAGTCCTTTCAAAGTAAGATAAAACACTGACCACTCCCTGCCTCAGTTTCCTTCTCCCATCAAAGAATCCCCAAGTGTCCGCTGCGCCCCAGGCACCTGGCCACCCTCGTGCTGTCCCTGGAGCGGCCGGCGAGCTGGCCGTCTCAGGCCTTGCTGCTTTCCATTAGTGCAGGTCCAGTTCTAGCCCTGGGCACGGACACACGTGGAGCCCCCCGGCGTGTTGGGAGATAGTGCGTCCCACACACATTCTGTGCCGGCAGTGGGGCCGGTGCTGTGGTCAGTAGGTTAACCCTCCGCCCAGTCCCCGCTGCTCCACTTCCCATCCAGCTCCCTGCTGATGGCCTGGGAAAACAGTAGAAGATGGCCCAAGTGTCTAGACCCCTGCACCCCGTGGGAGACCTGGAGGAAGCTCCTGGCTTCAGATGGGCAGAGCTCTGGCCATTGCAGACATTTGGGGAGTGAACCAGCGGATAGAAGACCTCTCTCTCTCTGTCTCTGCCTCGCACTGTCTGTAACTCTAGCTCTCAAATAAATAAATAAATAAATAAAATCTATATAAAAACGAGTGCATTCTCAACCCGTCTCCATGGGCATCTGGAATCATCTCTCTGTGAAACACCACACAGGACACGTGCTCACGGAAGCTCCCCTGACTCCCCTGCTCACACAGCGGCCTGGACCTGCTGTGGGTGGGCAGCAGGGGCCCTACTCCCAGCAGGCAATGGGGCAGTGGCCGAGAGCAAGGGGCCACTGGATGATGACCAGACAGGCCGTGTGTGTGCGGGAGGGAGGGTGAAGGGGGACCCCAGTGGCCTCAGGATGTCCAGGAGGAGGGGCCCAGCCACGGCGATCATTGGCCGAGGACGGGATGAGAGATCGGACACAGCGCTGGGACCCCAGGGCCAGGCCCGGCAGCTGTCATCTTCCTCAGAGGCGCTCACCCCGCCTTGGGTAACTGCGCGGGAAGCCAGGCTACAGATCTCCTCCTGGGCAGCTGGCATTGTCCTGCCGGAGAGAGGTGGGTGTGTGTGCGGGGGGTCCCGTGCTCTCTCGCTGTGGCGCTCACTCCAAGCCCCGGAATGGCCCACCTGGGGGTCACAGCAGCAGGCTCCCTTGTCAGCTGCCCACTCCTAAAAACTTGTGACTCTCCCCGCACAGCCGTCTCTGAGCTCGGACGTCACCTCCACTGGCAAGCCAACAACTCAAAGATGGGATGGGTGGCCTCAGCGGCGCCAGAGGTGTCAGACCAAGCCCAGACAAGGAGGTGATGGAGCTGGTGCCGCCGCGCCTCGGTGAGCGCCTGGCCACAGCGGGTGTGTTCCCTGCGAACCACGGGCGCTCCTGGTCCTGGCCGGGGCCGCTGCCCTGTGCCACGCCAGACTGGGAAGTCCAGCTGGAGTCAGCCCAGCCCACGTGCCCGCCTGCCCACCTTCCCTGAAGTCAGGGCTTGAGATCAGCAGGGAAAGGCCCGGCACCCGCCTGCAGGGGAGGCTCCCTGGGCTGCCATCCTCGGATACGCAGCCGGAGCATCGCACAGAGCCGGACGCCGTCCTGCCTTGTGTCCCCACCCCCAGGACAGGAACCTCAGTGGCCAGTCCACCCTCTCTGCTTCTGCTCTTCCCTGTCGGGAGGCCAGTCTCAGCCCAGGCAGTGTTGCTGCAATTCTAAAACTGAAAATACAGCAGTTAAGATCATCAAAGTCAATGGCTTAGTTAAAAATACTTCCACAGTATTCTATTAAACTAAAACAACGGCCAACGCCTGAACTGTCTGAAACAGGCGGACCCTGAAGTTTTAATTATGACACACATACGCCGACTTTATAAGACACTAGATTGCGGGCCGGCACCGTGGCTCAACAGGCTAATCCTCCGCCTTGCGGCGCCGGCACACCGGGTTCTAGTCCCGGTCGGGGCACTGGATTCTGTCCCGGTTGCCCCTCTTCCAGGCCAGCTCTCTGCTGTGGCCAGGGAGTGCAGTGGAGGATGGCCCAAGTGTTTGGGTCCTGCACCCCATGGGAGACCAGGAGAAGCACCTGGCTCCATCGGAACAGCGCGGTGCGTTGGCCGCAGCGCGCTACCGCGGCAGCCATTGGAGGGTGAACCAACGGCAAAAGAAAGACCTTTCTCTCTGTCTCTCTCTCACTGTCCACTCTGCCTGTCCAAAAAAAAAAAAAAAAAAGACACTAGATTGCAATTTATTTGGAGTACTTTATGAAAAAAAATTTATTTCTCACATGCATGTCTACTACACACATTTTCTATAGCTAATTTTTACCAAACACACACATCTTGTTCTGATAAGAATTGATACAGCCAAAGACAGCAAAGTTTTGCTTTATTTACTTTTCATTTTATGTATTCATTTACTTAATTATCTATTAGAGAGAGCGAGAGAGAGGGAGAGAGAGAGAGAGAGAGAGAGAGAGAGAGAATTTCCCATCAGCTTAACTGATGGTTAGCTCCCCAATTGCCTGCAACGGCTGGGCCGGAGCCATTGGAAAGCTGGGAGCTGGCAGTCCAATCTGGGTGTCCCACATGGGTGGCAGGGACCCAGGTCCTAGAGCCATCACCACTGCCCTCCGACGGCAGGAAGCTGCAGGAGTGGCGTGGGGGTGGGGGCGCCCGTGTCCTCCACAGGGTCCTCACCGCTGTGCCAAACGCCCACCCCAGACAGCACACCCGGCACAGGCGGCTGCTGGCTACGTCTTCATAACCCAGCTCTGACGAAGGTCCTGTGGTCGGTGTATGTTGTGGTGTTTAACCAGCACTTTAGAGTGCACGCACATTTCCATAACAACATGTAAATGCGCACCGCATTTGCACAGGTAAATTGCGTGTCGAGATGAGGTCACGGGTGTTAGCACAAAGGGGTTGTTTAATAGTTATCTGCCAGCCCCACTTGTCTTCACATATTGTGATTTAGATAGAACTCTAATGCATGAAAGCAACTTGTCCCCGGAGCCTTTTCCAGAATATAAATTAAGTGATATTATAACAGAAGGCCTCTCTGAGCTCAGCATAATGCATATGAAGCGCCATGTGCCCCCGACCAAGGTTGTGGTATGAGAAGGAATTACTCTATTAACATCTCTTTTAAGGCGCATTACTGCCAATAAATGAAGAGATTTAATGTAATACTGATAATATTATTCATGCAAAAATAGCATGCTTTATCTTGTTACAACAATGAAAATGTGCTGTGAGGATATTTTACACCCCCGAAATATGATGCTGGGAGCGCGTGTTCCATGTTGCTGAATACATCAGCGTGAGCGGGTAATGCCGATAATCTGATAAAAATCGAAAAGCTGATGTGTATGCTATGCTAATTCGCGATCATCTTCTTGGCCTAGGCACTGCCCGGTGCTGCGTGCAATTGCAGCAGGCTTCCGCGGTGATATTAGATTAAATTGAATCCTTTTGCTTATAATTTTTTCAAAGAAATTACATCCCTCGTCTTTAGCATAAGCCCTCTTTAGCGGCTCAGCGGCCTAAGGCTGCGCTGTAAGCCCGGTGCATTGCTGCTGCCTCCCCAGACGTATTTAAGCTTTGTTGTCAGTTACAGATCATTTTATCCCAATCATGCAAATCCCAGAAAAGCAAAGATCACTTACGGACGTGGCTGGTGACCTTATTCCGAGCGCAACATTACAACTGTGAGGCTCTCAAATCCAGCCGCATTGAGTGCGTGAACACAGTAGAACCTGCTTAGAACACAGCTTGCTACTCAGTGGATTAGAGTATTTTGTAAATGAAATTGCATTTGCCATAAGTAAAATCTGAACACAGGCAAGCTGGTCAGCGTACGATGTCTGAGTGACAGTGCGGGTGCACAGCCACATTCCAGCATTGTGCACGGCACAGCCCACGCTCACCTGCCTCGGTGGGACTTGGCTGTTCGAGACCCCACACTCCCCCTCTGGAGAGTCGTGCACTGTGACTCCACGTCCCACACTGTGACCGTCCACATCTCCCACGTGAGTCCATGTCCCACACTGAGTCCACGTCCCATACTGTAACTGTCCACCTCTCCCACTGTGTCTCCATGTCCCACACTGTAACTGTCCACTTCTCCCACTGTGTCCACATCTCCCACTGTGACCCCATGTCTCACAAGACTCCACGTCCCACACTGTGACCGTCCACATCTCCCACCGTGAGTCCACGTCCCACACTGAGTCCACGTCCCACACTGTAACCGCCCATGTCCCACACCGTGTCGCCATGTCCCACACTGTGACTCCACGCCTCGGTTTCTCCTCTCCTTTGGTTATTTTTGGCCCCAGCTTTTTCTCACCCGCACCTGGATGACCTGATAACGTCACACAAGTGCACTTTCGAAAGGTCAAGACTGCGCACAGCTGGGGTCTTCACACGGTGGTAGAAGGGGTGGCTGTTGGCACAGTGCAGTGCCCGCCTCCCACACCTGTGCCTGACCCCAGTCGGAGCCACTCTGCTCCCAGGCAGCATCCTGCTGGTATGAACCTGGAAGGCGGCAGGTGATGGCTCAAGTGCTGGGGTTGCTGTACCACACACACACAGGGACCTGGATGCCTGCTTCCCGGCTTCAGCATGGCTCGGCCACGGCGCCTGTGAGCACTGGAGAGTGCACAGCCAGTGGAGGCTCTCCTGCCTCTGCCCCTGATACGGTGAAAACCAATTCTTGGAAAAGGGACAGTATGAGAAACGTAGACATAGATTGCACACAGCTCTGCACCACAATAAATACATTTTAATTTCATTTCACACAAATTTTTTAAATTGTTTTTAGATTTTTGTACCCAGGAGCCGGGACTCAACCCAGCTCTCCCACATGGGCGCCAGAAGCCCGGCCGCTGGAGCAGAGCTGTGCCCACGCGTGAGTGTGGTTCTCACCCACACAGTCCAACAGGGCCGCGGTGCCCAGCGTGATACCGGCCGGGCCAGGCGCCCACCCGTGAGAGTGGTTCTCACCCACGCAGTCCAACAGGGCCGCGGTGCCCAGCGTGTTACCGGCTGGGCAGGCCCCATCTCCATGGATGTTGGAAGCACCCGCTTGGCCCTGATCACACTTATCTTCCTCCGGCCTTTTGAAAAGACAAATGTAGCAGCACAGCACCCGCTCACGTCACGCCCAGGCCTAACCGTATCTGCCGTATAATCTGTCGTGTACAGGTGAAAAACTGGGTTTGGGGTTAACAGCATTCGCCTCCCGCTGCTTATCAACCTCAATGAGCCTGGGCAGGCCCTTGACCCCCCCAGGCCGGTTGTACCCCTGTGATAACAAGGCCTGGGTGCTGAGGCCGCGTGAGGAAGAGGCACCGCCACCCGGGGCCGGGGATTAGCGAAGCACCCCGTGCTCAGGACGCTGCAAGTCCTGGCATCTATGGCGGTCACTGTTGGGGCCCCACGCACAGGCACCCCGTCTTCCTCCAGGCTTCTGTGTCACATGGACCCTCCGCTCCGGCAAGGCTGGGCCTGCTCTGTCGACGACCCCTCAATGTCATTTTCCCCTCTCTGGCCTCCTCTCAGACGCCCCCAGCCCCGGCTGTTACAGCCTGCGCTCTCTCCGCTGTGCCGCCAGGGGCACCCGCGCTCGGCCACAGAGCACTCAGGCTGCTGGGGTCACGCGTCCTTCTCCAGTCGCCCCCACGCAGACAGGAACCCCACTCTCCTGGCCATGAATCCCAGCCCGGTGTGTGTGCACGGTCGAGCCCCACGGTCTCCCAGAGCGTGGCCCTAGCCGACATGGCGCGTGCATGGCCGTGCTGGCACGTGGTGCGGTCTCAGCGCTTGTCACTCTATCTGGAGGCAGAAGTGCGTAAATATTTATTCTGGAGCCTGACCCGTCGTGGATGTGCCCTGAATGTTTATCCAATGAATGCTATCTATCTCGTTTTCTCATTGATTAGTTCTTTAAATTTTTTTTTCCATTTTTTTTGAAAGGCAAAGTTAGAGAGAGGGAGAGACAGAGACAGAGAGAGACAGAGAGAGAGGGAGCGAGGGAGAGAGAGATCTTTTGTTCGCTGGTTCACTCTCAGACCGAAGTAGCCAGTGCTGGGCCAGGCTGAAGCCAGGAGCCAGGAGCTTCTTCAGGGTCTCCTACGAGGGTGCAGGGGCCCAAGCACTTGGGCCATCTTCCACTGCTTTCCCAGGTGCATTAGTAGGGAGCTGGATCAGAAGTGGAGCAGCCGGGACACGAACCGGTGTTTGGACGGATGCCGGCGTCGCAGGCGGAGGCTGAGCCCATGGCACCACACCGCCCCAGGTCAGTTCTTACGTGTTCGGTATTCCCTCAGTTACTGGAAGCTTTTCCATGGCGGCATTGTTAACATTTTATGCGTGGATGCCACTGTAAGAACACACAGTGCTGAAAAGCTCCGTATCAGGACCACTGCCCACACACTCAGGCCACCCCCAGCCCAAGCTGCTTACAGGGGTCCAGAGCCGTGTGGACGGCTTCCTGGGAGAGGGGGCGGAGCTCACAGCTGGGGGTGGCGGTCAGCACCGCCCACAAGCAGAGCCTCTGCATGGCAGCCCACAGGCTGGAGGCCCCCGGAGCGCAGGCTGGGCCCACTCTGCAGGTGCACGGAGATGCACTGTGTGATGTGTTCAGGACGGCCCAAGGGGAAAACGGAATTTCGCTGGTGCATGGCTTCATGGGTGCCACGCCCAGAACTTGAAACCACTGGAGGAGCAGAAGGCCTCCATAGTTCAGGACCCCCTGCTGTGTGGCGTCCCTGGTCTAGGGGTGTGGTGGGAGGGACAGCAGCTGGCATGTAACGCTGCCTCTCTTACGTCCTGAAGTCAGGAGCTGGGTCCCTGATCGGCGGTGAGGAGCCGCTGGGATGTGCAGACGCGCCATGGAAACGGCCCACTTGCCCCCAGCAGCCTGCTTGATGCTGCACACGGCCAGCCTAGCTTACCGAGACACAAATTCCAGGTGCCTGCCGTGGAGCCCCGGGGGTTGGTACGGCCTATAAGCCTGGAGCAGACAGAGCGGGACCACGTGTGGGGTCTGAAATCCACGAGTTCCTGGGAGCTCGCGTTGCAGGTTCTGTTGCTTGAAGACAAGGTAAAGGCAAGCATCGGACGTGACATTCAGTCACAGATCGGCCCGTGGGGATGGAGCCCCAGCCGCTTCTGACAGCCCCGGGTGGGTGTGGTGGGAGCCGGACCCGGACAGACAGCTGCCGTAGGTCACGTCTCTTGCATCAGAAGTTGTGAGGATAACTCCAAATTTGAAGGGCATACTTGGCTGATACGGGAAGATAGCCACAGAAGGCGGCGGTGCAGTGTAGCCTGTGCCCCGAGGCCTCCTCACAGGACCTGAGCCAGCCTGGGCCGCCCAGCTGGCGTTTCTCAGACCACGCTCCATGTCCTAGGCACATAGGAGAGGATGTGGACGCCGGCGTGGGTTTGGCATGAGACGCGTCTGTGGGGTGAGGTTTGGAATCCTGAGCTGAGGGGCCCAACCGCCCCCATCCGTGCCACCCCAAGGTTCAGAGGACGCCAGTGCCATTAGTCAGCTCCGTGTGCACAGCGGGGCCAAAGGCGGCCGGATTTCCTTTGCACACTGTTTGTTCTATGCTGGAAATTATGGATCAGCTCAGGATAGGAAAAGCCCGTGGCCACAGTGTCCCGGCCGGGGTGTGCGCCATCCGGCGAGCTGAGGGACGAGGCCCTCTCCGCCGGCGCTGCCTGAATGTTTAGAAAACAAGGAGAGTCCAGCTCCTACACAGAACGGCAGCGCAGGAGAGAAATGGCCCACACAGCGACCACGCTACCTAGTGATGTCTCCTCTCCAGCACGGATGGCTTCATTCCGCCGTGGCCACTGATGCCGCCCTTGGCTTTCCCCGGGGAGCCAAGGCTTGTGCCATTTTCTGCTCCTTGCCCCCAAGTCTTCCCCCGCTACCCGCCAAGCACCCGTGTCCCGGAGTCCCTCAAAGGTTGTCACCATTCCAAGAACGTGAACCAGGATACCCAAGCCCATGGAGCGCAGCCTGGAGGTCATGAAGGAATGTCGCAGCAGAACTCGCACTCTCTCCCTGCTTCCCAAGTTCTGTCTCATAAGCGGCTCTACCATCTCCCGTGGACGTTCGCTCCGTGCCTGGTTCCGAGCTACACCCGGGCTTGGGCCAGGCGAGGGGCGGGGTCGAACGGCGGGTGGTCCCTCCCGCCTCTCGGACAGCGTCTTTTCTCTCCGACCCTGGACCCTGGAAACTTCGTTTCGGGATTCTGTTTCTGCTTTCGCACGGGGTAATTTCGTCTGCTCCAAAGCCTTTGGAGGGACAGCTGGAGGATGTGCCTGGAAGCCGTCCACTAAAACAAAGCAGAATGCAAATTGTTGGCAGCAGATCAATAATCCTAAATGGAATTTTTTATCTTTATCCTTTGAGAGATTCTTATTCCGTAGGAGAGTCTGCCGCCTCGTTTCCCAGTGCACCCTTTCCTGCGGCTTGATTCGAAATCTCCGTCTCCTCTGAGCCACCCTCGGCACTGCGGAGCCCGCTCTTCGTCCGGTCCCCTGTCCTGCCTTGAGTAGCGTGGAGTTGGGTGTGGCCGAACGCAGGCTTCACCGTGAAGGCCGCTCTGTAAGGCAAAGAAGTTAATTAACAGAACAGAGCCGAGAGCTGAAGCTTCTGCCTGCTTCAGCAACGTCTAGGACAGACTCACCTGACCCACGCTGCCAGAAACACCAGGGCTTGGCCTGCCGACGGCATTCCCTCGGGACACCCACACTGTGCGCGCTATCGGTGGGGCCCATGGTCGGGAGCCCGGGTGTGCCGGGCTGACTCCATCCTCTCTCTGCTACTGTTTGCTGCAGCCGTCAGCCGCGAGTGTGGCAGTGGAAGCCCTCGGCCCACACCAGGGAGTCCACCTTCTGTTGATGGACACCCTGAGTGGCGGGCAGCGGGCAGTGGCCTCACTGAGCTCTGCAGGATTCCGTCAGTCGCACTTCCACTGAATTTAAGTTCAGTCGCCGGCTCTCTCTATGAGGAAACACTGCTTTAACATTTTCAGGGGCTGGTGCTGTGGTGCAGCAGGTTAAAGCCCTGGCCTGCAGTGCTGGCATTCCATATGGGCTCTGGTTCGAGTCCTGGCTGCTCCACTTCCAATCCAGCTCTCTGCTATGGCCTGGGAAAGCAGTGGAGGATGGCCCAAGTCCTTGGGCCCCTGCACCTGCGTGGGAGACCAGGAAGAAGCTCCTGGCTCCTGGCTTTGGATCAGCACAGCTCTGGGTGTTGCAGCCATCTGGGTAGTGAACCAGCAGATGGAAGACCTCTCTCTCTCTCTCTCTCTGTCTCTACCTCTCTCTGTAACTCTGTCTTTCAAATAAATAAAAATGAATATTTAAAAAAGTTTCCAGTCTCCACACATGGTTTTTGAGATACAATGGCAAAGTCGAGTGGGTTCAAAGAGCAGCATGAAGCGGCAGACATGGCTTGAGAATGCTGTGACCGTTTGAGGTCCCCAGGCAGCGGCTTGGGGATAGCAAGCGGGGTGAGGCTGCTTTCCAAACCGGCTCTGACTGCCGCTCCTCCGCCGCGCTCTCCGCCATGTGTGTCCCCAGGCCAGGCCCCACGGCACGATTGGCTGCAGCCGTGGTCACACCACCCCCATGTACATCACAGGGGCCAATGAGAAAGCAAAGAAGCAACCAAACCGGCGGAAGAGTCCAGAGGCCTGGGGAGGTGGTGACGACACCACTCAGGAGCCCAGGACACGGGGGCGTGCGTGTGGGTGGGAGGAGTCCCCGCGTGGACCCCGGCCTGGCCCGCCCCATGCTTCCAGAACACAGGGGGAATATCCTTGGTCCAAAATGCTTGGGATGCGAAGCGGCTCAGATCTCACATCTGTCTGTACTGTGGGGAATTTGCCATCGCTAAGGAGACGGCTTACACAGGGGGAGACAGATCTTCCATCTACGGGTTTACTCCCCAAATGGCCACGACGGTTAGGGCCGGGCCATGCTGACTGTAGGAGCCTGGAACTCCATCCGGGTCTCCTGCGTGGATGGCATGGACCCACCCTGTGCAGGCCCATCGTCTTCTCGCTATCGCGGTGAGAACGTGTGAAAGGGGGGTGGAGTGCGCAGGGCGGTGGGGGGCGGGGGAAGGAAGTGGCAGGCAGTGTATGGATGCGAATACCGAAGAAGCCGGTGGCCAGAACCGGGGCCGCTCTGAGTCTTCCCGGCTGGGCTCTGGTGGGAGAAGTCGTTCATCGGTGGACGTTTTGCCCTTTAAGGCGGATGTGGTGACCCAGAACCTGGAACTGAGGCGACACCCAGAGCCCCGTGAGGCCCCCTGCACGTGAGCAGGTGTGCGCTGGCTCTGAGTCATCTGATTGTCCCTGGCCTGTCCCTCGAGTGCCCAAGGCTCCTGTCCCCCTGCTCATGCCTGTCCCCCGGGGCGTAGCAGCAGCGAGGCCTCCGACACTGTGTTCCAGCACCCTCTGTGCTCGGTAACCATTGGGGCCGTTACCTCCGGAACCGTATTTGTAAAGAGCAGAACGACTCACATTCCACGCTGGGGCTGTGCTGCAGCTCCAGAATCTGCCTGCGACACCTCCAGGCACCGTCCAGTCCTGGCCACTCTGCGTCCCACCCAGCTTCCTGCCGCTGCGCGTGGGAAGGCAGCAGAGGGTGGCCCGAGTGCTCGGGCCCTGCAACTCTCCTGGGAGACCGGGGGCAGTTCCCGGCCCCCGGAGCAGCCCTGGCTGTTGCAGGCATTTGGGGAGTGCGCCAGCGGATGGAAAACCTCTTTCTGTCGCTCTCTCCCTCCCTCTCTCTTTGTATTCTACCTTTCAAGTGAATAAATAAAAAATAAACATTTTTAAAATCTGCAGGGTAGCAACCTTACATGTATGCATGGTCTCTTGGTGAGTTCATTCTGCACTAAGGTGTTAAGGACTGAAGTGTCCCCGGCTCCCACCCCCAGCTCATAGGTTGAAGCCTGAAGCCCCAGTGGGACTGCACCTGGGGACAGGGCCTGGAACAAGGCACAGAGTCCTCTGCTCCGGGGTCTGGGCCTTCTCTTTCCCCTGGAGTTTCACTTACCCCTGTCAATCGCGCTCCAGCCGGAGGTCACGCTGTGCCCTGTTTGCTGCCGTTGCTCTGTGTCACTGTGGCTCTCCGGACCTCACGCCGGGTCTGCACGTGTGACATAGCGTGCACTCACAGGAGCTGGTTCAGGCACACACCAGGGCCTTGGAAGGTGACCACAGGGGGTGGGCGCTGCTGTATGTAACGGGGATAAGTGACGTCCTAGGCACAGGGACGAGAACAGACCCCGCACTGTGCTCGCAGAGGAGAGAGGCCCGGCAGACGCAGGGAGAAGGCGGCCGTGCGTAGGCTGGGAGAGAGGCCTCCACACCCAGAGCCGGGGGCACCTCATCCGGGACCTGCAGCCCGCAGCTCGCGAGAGTGGACATGTGCTCCCCGGCTGCCTGTGCCGTGCTGCTCGCCGATGGAACACAGCCCTGGCCGACTGCTGCGAGCAGTGACGGACCTGGGCGAAGGAGCTCTGGTTCTGCTGGGAGAGAGGGGCACCGGGCACAGCACACGTGTGCGAGGCCGAGCCGGGCCGGGCATCGCCGCGCTAGGAAGCAGCAGGACACTGAGCCCAGGGCACCGAGCCTGGCTGCTCCGGAGTCGGGGGCGGGGCAGGGGGTGCAGGTCTCCGTCCCCTCCCTGCCTGCCTGTCGGCGCCGGTCAGGTGAAGAAGGGTGGCAGACACAGCCCACTGGAGAAGGGGCGAGGACCCCACAGCCCTTCAACTTGATGGACGCCATCCCAGAGTGTCACCGTGGCTTCCCCACTGACGGCTGTCTGCCAGCTGGCGTCACGAGGCAGCCTTAGTCCTTGCTGGCGTAGCTGCTCAGTTGTGTTCTCCCAGGAGTCCACGGACGGAGCCCGTGTGAATGTAGACACACAGCCACGTCCTGCTCTTTGGTGAGCACCCGTGCCACGGCCCTGCAGCAGCAGTAGCAACTCCCTGTAGCCGGAGTCCACCCGGACGCAGCGAGGAGCGGTGTCAGCCCCAAAGCCTGCACTGTCCACAGAACAGCACCGTGCAGATGGTCCGGACGGCGGCGATGAGCGTGTCGTTATTTTCCCACACCCAGAACCTCGGTTCTGATGACCCTGGGCGACTACCGAGCCCTCCAGCCGGCATGGCCTGGAGCTCCTTGTGGGGATCGTGGCAGCATGACTTGGGAGGGCTCACACCTACGGACAAGACGGCGCATCGCCCGGCGGGCCGCTGGGACCGTTCCGCAGTGTGCTGAGTGCAGGAGATGGAGAGGCTCTTGTCTCAGCCGAGGGCAGGTTCCTGAGAGCCACCGAGGGCAGGTTCCTGAGAGCCACCGGCGCCCGACACCTGCCCTGCCCCTGCTGCTCCGGCACAGGCGCCTGCCCGCCATGCGGCACGGCTTTGAGCCGGAGACTCCCCTTGGCTGCTCTCCGTGTTTACGTGCTCAGCGCTCATTGCAAGTGCGCGTCCATGGTGTCGCTAGGAAGCCTGGCTTCTTCCAATTGCTCCCTGAGAAGTGCCCCTGCTAAGCGCACACTGTCTGGAAATGGCTGCTGTTTTGCTTGGCCTCACTGCTTCGTATCGTGAGTGTCACTGGTCTAGCTAGTGTGGCACGTGTGCTGGTCACATGAGCCGCCAGCCCCCGTGCGATCCGTTTGTGGTCTCAGACACCGTGGCCAAGGCAGTTGCTTAGTGGTTGTTGACAGGGTTGAGAGAGCAGACAGGTGACCGCCCACATGGGGGCCCCGGGGCCTCCCACACTGCTGTTGGTGGGTGCAGCATCCTGGGCACTCTGGGCCAGGTCAGCCATGGCCTGGTGAGGTACACCTGCCACCTTGACATGGGCCATGAGGACCCTTGTACGAGGCGCCCAGCCCCAGCTCGCGGCAGGTGGAGGGGGAAGCTGCCCTCGAGCAGAGCCTGCGGCTTGAGACCACCATCTGGCTCCTGCACGTGAGGCCCGCGGGTGAGCACGCTGCCCCGGTGGGCAGGGGCTCTCGGTGGTGCCACGCGCTGCAGCAGGGAGGCCGGGGGGAGGCCTGGGGGAGGCTGTGCACTGCTGCCCGCATGCCGGGTGGCGCAAGGCACCTGAAGGTGGACTCCCACCTGCACGTCCACCTGGCTGAGAGCAGGCTGGGGAGGGGCTTCTGCAGGCCCCCAGACCTGTCCCGAGGTCTTTCTCAGGGACACCTACGACGCCTTTAAGGCCGACATCTGGAGTCTGGGTTCATCCTGTCTGCCATGTTGGCTGCAAGGCCGCCCTTCCGTGCATGGGGTGGATCACAGCCCAGCTGGGGGACGGTGTACAGTGCAGGTGCCACGTGGTGCCGAGTGCCCGGGTGCAGCCCTGAGGGAGCTCCTGGCGCGGCTGCTCACCGTGAACACCAGGCAGAGGCCCACGGCGGGGTTCACGGGGACACTGTTGGTTCCTCCCCTGCCATGGAGATGCCAAGGCGGAAGAGGACGAGGTCACCCTGGTGCAGCCCCTGGGTGTTCCCCAAACCAGGGAGCCAGGCAGGACCTCGCGGGCCTCGGCTTGCTGCCCAGCCTTGGGGCAGAGGGGACACCAGGCCCTGGCCGCCACAGCCCGGGGTCCCTGCCGCGGTTCTCGCAGAGTGCCCGACTCCACACTGGGAGGACAGCGCGTCGCAGACCTCAGGCTCCTGCTCCGGCATCTGGGTCCTGTGCTGGCCTGTCCCCCTGCTCAGCTGCCCTCCACACACACTGGAAGTCACCAGGCCAGAAGCCGGGAACTCCTCCCGGGGCTCCCATGTGGGTGGCAGGGAGCCAAGTTCTTGAGCCATCAGCTGCTGCCTCCCACGGTGCACGTCCTTAGGAAGCTGGAGTTGTGAGTGTGCTGGGGCTGGAGCCAGGGCGGCGGGGGCATCCGCACAGCTGCCCCGCACATCGCACCCTCTGGGCTGTTTGTAAACGGCCACGAGCTGTATTTGAAGGTTGCCATCCGCTACTTACAAACGTGATGACATCTGTCACAAACGCAGGACGCACACACATGGAAATCTTCCGCTTCTCTTGACAAGTCTCTGGGGGGACACCAGTGCTCCTGCCACCCACGCGGGGCACTTGGGAAGTCATCCTCGACTTTGTCAAATGCCACACACAGCGGGGAGAACAGAGTGTGGAGGAATCCTACTTGGGAGCTGTTCTGTGATTGGGCCGTAGGCATGTGTGAACAGGTGCAAACGTCTTCTTGCAAATTGAAGGGGGAGAAAGTTTTGTGCCATCTTCCTAAAGAAGTCAGAATCGCTGGGAATGTGTCCCCCCCCCATTTTTCTGAAGATTTATTTTATTTATTTAAAAGACAGAGTGGGAGTGAGGGGCCAGCGCTGTGGCGTAGCCCGTCCCTGCTGGCTCCCACTGGGGCCCTGCCCCTCGGCGCACGGCTGGAGTGCCAGGAGCGGGCTCCGGTTTGCCTCAGGGACAAAGCACATTTTGCATGGCTGAGCCTGCTGGGCTGCAGGTGATTAGTTAGGGGACAGGGACCAGCGCCAGCCTCAGAGTGAGGACTTAAGGTATTAGTTTCTCATATTCGCGACGACTGCTTCGCCTCTCAGCTGGGGCTTGAGCAGGCCGGGGGAGCGCTCATGGCACGCGCTGTTCCTTGTCACGACACCCGAAGCGCAGGCCTGCCTCTGCTCCTGCCTCCATCGGCACACGCCGCGGGGCCCGGAGGGCTGCTCTGACACGCGTGGCCGCAGGCTGACCACCGCACGGCGCCTCGGCCGAGCGGGACTAGAAGTGGCCCTGGCTGTGGGCTCTGTCCCCGTGTGCGCGGTTCTGTGTGGAGAAAGAAGTCAGATCCTATGCAAATAAGGAGCGTCAGAGCAGGGAGGCCTCTGGGTGCAGCCTGCTTAGCAGGGCTTTTTGGGAGAGTGGAATTCAGAGTCGGCTGCTGTAGGCGGCACACGTGCCTCTGGGGCAGAATCACAAGGTTGGGGGCCCCAACTGCTCCTCTGACGGTGCCCCTCCTCGGCCGGAAGACACCTAACAGCCCAGCGCAGCAAGCAGAGTGTTACACAGCAGCACCACCACGGCTGTTTGGAAGAAACAAAAGCTTAAGTGGAAAGAAACATGAAGATGAGGCTCCACACTTAAACAACTGCAAACTATGGTGCAGGGGACGTGCGCACCTGCTGCGCCCTGCCTGGGTCCACAGGCCCAGCCTCGGCCCAGGCCCTGCCGGCCTCAAGGGCTAGATTTCCCACAGGACGACCCCCACACCCCGGACACCACTGGGCAAATGGGGGCGCCATCCAGTGTGCCAACGGAGCCACCTCCAGCCCGGAGTTCACAAGCCTCTCTTTGATTCTCTTAGAAACGTTATTGCACACAACGTGCCCAGGGTCACCGTGGTGCCCAGCAGAAGTGCAGAACCAGGCCCTCTGCTGGTACCCTGCAGGTCTGAGAGCTGGCAACGCCCAGCGCCTCTGTAGCTGCCGGCTGTGCATCTGCTATGGGCCGGGTGCTGGGGGTGCAACCCTGGGCTCCGCCCAAGGCCACAGCACAGCAGCGTGGCTGGGACGCGTGCCTGGGGCATTTCGAAGTAGCACTTGGTGTGGGGTAAACATGTGCCCTCACTGGTTCAAATCCTGGCTGCTCTACTTCTGATCCAGCTCTCTGCTGTGGCCTGGGAAAGCAGTAGAAGATGGCCCAAGTCCTTGGGCCCCTGCACCCACGTGGGAGACCCAGAAGCTCCTGGCTCCTGGCTCCTGGCTTCAGATCAGTGCAGCTCTGGCTGTCGCAAACATCGTGGGACTGATCCAGCAGGTGGAAGCTCCCTCCACCCTGCCTCTATGTAACTCTGTCATCAAAGAAATGAATAGACCTTCAAAACGATACTGAGCCCTGGACACCGCTGCTGAGGGGAGCTCGTGCTGGCTGCGGAGGGGTGGGGTGTCTGGAGGCTGTGAGGGGGCGTCACCGGGTCCTCTGACCATGTGGGAGGGGTCACCATGTCCCCTGAGGCTGTGAGGGGGGCCTCACCGTGTCCCCTGAGGCTGTGAGGGGGGCGTCACCGTGTCCTCTGAGGCTGTGAGGGAGGGGTCACCATGTCCTCTGAGGCTGTGAGGGAGGGGTCACCGGGTCCTCTGAGGCTGTAAGGGGGCGTCACCGTGTCCCCTGAGGCTGTGAGGGAGGGGTCACCATGTCCTCTGAGGCTGTGAGGGAGGGGTCACCGTGTCCCCTGAGGCTGTGAGGGGGGCGTCACCGTGTCCTCTGAGGCTGTGAGGGGGCGTCACCGTGTCCTCTGACCATGTGGGAGGGGTCACCGTGTCCCCTGAGGCTGTGAGGGGGGCGTCACCGTGTCCTCTGAGGCTGTGAGGGGGCGTCACCGTGTCCTCTGACCATGTGGGAGGGGTCACCATGTCCCCTGAGGCTGTGAGGGGGGCGTCACCGCGTCCTCTGACCATGTGGGAGGGGTCACCGTGTCCTCTGAGGCTGTGAGGGAGTCATCACCGTGTCCTCTGACTGTGTGGGAGGGGCCACCGTGTCCTCTGACCATGTGGGATGGGCTACCATGTCCTCTGAGGCTGTGAGGGAGGCGTCACTGTGTCCTCAGGCTGTGAGGGAGGGGTCACTGTGTCCTCAGGCTGTGAGGTGGGGTCACCGTGTCCTCTGAGGCTGTGAGGGAGGGGTCACTGTGTCCGCTGAGGCTGTTTGGGAGGGGTCACCGGGTCCTCTGAGGCTGTGAGGGAGGCGTCACTGTGTCCTCTGAGGCTGTGAGGGAGGGGTCACCGTGTCCTCTGAGGCTGTGAGGGAGGGGTCACCGGGTCCTCTGAGGCTGTGAGGGAGGGGTCGCCGTGTCCTCTGAGGCTGTTTGGGAGGGGTCACCGGGTCCTCTGAGGCTGTGAGGGAGGGGTCACCGTGTCCTCTGAGGCTGTGAGGGAGGGGTCACCGTGTCCTCTGAGGCTGTGAGGGAGGGGTCGCCGTGTCCTCTGAGGCTGTGAGGGAGGGGTCGCCGTGTCCTCTGAGGCTGTGAGGGAGGGGTCACCGGGTCCTCTGAGGCTGTGAGGGAGGGGTCACCGGGTCCTCTGAGGCTGTGAGGGAGGGGTCGCCGTGTCCTCTGAGGCTGTGAGGGAGGGGTCACCATGTCCTCTGAGGCTGTGAGGGAGGGGTCACCGGGTCCTCTGAGGCTGTGAGGGAGGGGTCACCGTGTCCTCTGAGGCTGTGAGGGAGGGGTCACCGTGTCCTCTGAGGCTGTGAGGGAGGGGTCACCGTGTCCTCTGAGGCTGTGAGGGAGGGGTCACCATGTCCTCAGGCTGTATGGGAGGGGTCACCGTGTCCTCAGGCTGTGAGGGAGGCGCCGCCGTATCCTCAGGCTGTGAGGGAGGGGTCACTGTGTCATCTGAGGCTGTGAGGGAGTCATCACCGTGTCCTCTGAGGCTGTGTGGGAGGGGTCACCATGTCCTCAGGCTGTATGGGAGGGGTCACCGTGTCCTCAGGCTGTGAGGGAGGCGCCGCCGTATCCTCAGGCTGTGAGGGAGGGGTCACTGTGTCCTCTGAGGCTGTGAGGAGGGGTCACCGTGTCCTCAGGCTGTGAGGAGGTGTCACCATGTCCTCAGGCTGTGAGGGAGGGGTCACCATGTCCTCTGAGGATGTGAGGGAGGGGTCACCGTGTCCTCTGACTGTGAGGGAGGTGTCACCATGTCCTCAGGCTGTATGGGAGGGGTCACCGTGTCCTCAGGCTGTGAGGGAGGCGCCGCCGTATCCTCAGGCTGTGAGGGAGGCGTTTCTGTGTCCTCTGTGGTTGTGAGGGAGGCGTCACTGTGTCCTCTCAGGCGTGTGGCTGGGTACACACTGAGCACCCATCATGCTCCCAGGGACCCTGCAGGTGACTGCCTCTGCTGAAGGGAGGGGCATCCACCAGAGGAGACGTGGCTGTGAAGGCCACCAGGGCCACAGCACATTACCAAGTGTGGTGACAGTGCTCAGGCCGGTGACATCCGCCCTAGAGGGTAACAGCTCCTCCCCAGGCCTCCGGCCGTGGACATGAAGTCGTCTGTGGGTCAAGTCGGCTCGCGACTCTCAGCATCTGTCAGGGTGAGAGTACGCAGGCTGCACCCCAGCTGTGCGACACGGGGCTGTGGGTTGTGACTGAGACAAACTCACAGACACGAGGTCTGCTCTCCACACCCTGCACGCCACAGCAACGCAAGGGCAGTGACTGTGTGCAGGCTGTGTGCCTGTGCGATGTGCGTGTGTTATGTATAGGTGTATGCAAGTGTGTATGTGTGTACGTGTGTGTGATGTATTTGTGTATTGTGTGATGTGTGTACTTGTGTGTGATTTGTATGTGTGTATGCATGTGTGTATGTGTGTGCATGTACGTGATATATGTGCTTGTGTGTGATGCCTGGATGTGTGTGCCTGTGTGTACGACTGTGCATGTGTGATGTGTGTGATGCCTGTGTCTATGTGTGTGATGCAGGTGGTATGTGTGATGTGTGCATGTGTGTGATGTGTATACCTTGGTGTATGTATATGTGCTTGTGTGTGATGTGTGTGGTGTGTGTGATGTGTGGTGTGTGTATATGTGTATGTATGTGCCTCTGTGTATGTGTGATATGTCTGACATATGATGTGAGTGATGTATGATGTGTGCCTGAGTGTATGCATGAGCTGTGTGTGGTGTGTGTGATATGTGCATGTATGTATGCATGTGAATGCATTTGGTGTGTGTATGTGTGTGCCTGTGTGTATGTGTGTATGCATGTGATGTGTGTATGTGTGTATGCACGTGGTGTGTGTATGTGTGTGCCTGTGTGTATGTATGTGGTATGTGTATGCGTGTGCCTGTGTGTATGCATGTGATGTGTGTATGTGTGCACCTCTGTGTATGCATGTGCCTATATGTATGTGTGAATGCATGTGGTATGTGTATGCATGTAGTGTGTATGTGTGTGCCTGTGTGTATGTGTGTATGCATGTGCTGTGTGTATGTGTGTATGCACGTGGTGTGTGTATGTGTGTGCCTGTGTGTATGTATGTGGTATGTGTATGCGTGTGCCTGTGTGTATGCATGTGATGTGTGTATGTGTGCACCTCTGTGTATGCATGTGCCTATATGTATGTGTGAATGCATGTGGTATGTGTATGCATGTAGTGTGTATGTGTGTGCCTGTGTGTATGTGTGTGCCTGTGTGTATGTGTGTATGCATGTGCTGTGTGTATGTGTGTATGCACGTGGTGTGTGTATGTGTGTGCCTGTGTGTATGTATGTGGTATGTGTATGTGTGTGCCGGTGTGTTCCTGTGTGTATGCATGTGGTGTGTGTATGTGTGTGCCTGTGTGTATGTGTGTGTATGTATGTGGTGTGTGTATGTGTCTATGTGTGTATGTATGTGGTGTGTATGCGTGTACCTGTGTGTATGTGTGTGTACTGCCCCGTGTGTCTGCCCCAGGACCCAGTCCCCGCCCTCCTCTCTCCGACGTCCCCCGCAGGCACAGCCCTGTGCTTGTGCCTGGCTGCACTGAGATCCTCACTCATCTTCCCGGGAAACTGTCCCACGGCCACGTCATAGTAAGCGTGTGTCACTCATCTTCCTGGGAAACTGTCCCACGGCCACGTCATAGTAAGCGTGTGTCACTCATCTTCCCGGGAAACTGTCCCACGGCCACGTCATAGTAAGCGTGTGTCACTCATCTTCCTGGGAAACTGTCCCACGGCCACGTCATAGTAAGCGTGTGTCACTCATCTTCCTGGGAAACTGTCCCACGGCCACGTCATAGTAAGCGTGTGTCACTCATCTTCCTGGGAAACTGTCCCACGGCCACGCCATAGTAAGCGTGTGTCACTCATCTTCCTGGGAAACTGTCCCACGGCCACGCCATAGTAAGCGTGTGTCACTCATCTTCCTGGGAAACTGTCCCACGGCCACGTCATAGTAAGCGTGTGTCACTCATCTTCCTGGGAAACTGTCCCACGGCCACGCCATAGTAAGCGTGTGTCACTCATCTTCCTGGGAAACTGTCCCACGGCCACGCCATAGTAAGCGTGTGTCACTCATCTTCCTGGGAAACTGTCCCACGGCCACGCCATAGTAAGCGTGTGTCACTCATCTTCCTGGGAAACTGTCCCACGGCCACGTCATAGTAAGCGTGTGTCACTCATCTTCCCGGGAAACTGTCCCACGGCCACGCCATAGTAAGCGTGTGTCACTCATCTTCCTGGGAAACTGTCCCACGGCCACGCCATAGTAAGCGTGTGTCACTCATCTTCCCGGGAAACTGTCCCACGGCCACACGCCATAGTAAGCGTGTGTCACTTGGTGCGGAGGTTGTTTTGGGTTTTTACAAAATGTCATCCTAGCTTTGTGATTTTCTGAGCCACAGAGGCTACAGGAAGGGAAGGATCTGGAGGTGCCTGTGAGGGCAGCACTGGGACCCGGGCCTGGAGCCCAGCTGGGCTGTGCAGCTCCTGAGATCTGTGAGCCACGACACCACTGTGCAGTTCAGCTCCACCCCCAGGCTGTGACTGACATCCCGGGTGTCAGTGTGGGCGGAGACACAGCCTTGAAGGGCGTGGCCAAGTCAGCCTTGCTCACCATCCAACCTGGGCGGTGTCCTTACTGAGAGAGGAACTTCGGGCAGAGTCCCTGGGGACATGGCCCAGAGAGATGACCCTGTGAGGGTACAGCGAGAAGACGTCACATACGTCACACACACAAAGCTGCGGGGGACCCCGGCCCTGCCTGGTCTCAGACTTCCAGCCCCCAGAACCGGGCTGGGGATCCCTGCTGTTTGAGGTGCCCGCCAGGCCACCTGTTAGCACCCTCGTCCTCACTAAGTGCTGAAGGCCAAGAGCTGTGCCGAGTGCAGCACTCAGGGTCCCGAGATGCCTTTGGCCCAGTGCCGGGCCATCCCCAACATGACCCAGCTGGGGCCTCTACTTGGCCAGGACACCCCAGATTCCACAGTGCCCTGGGTTGAAAAGCGTCCCCCAGACTCACAGCCCCCGGAACCTGTGGATGGGACTTCGTTTGGAAACGGGGTCTGTGTCTGTGACTCAAGCTGAGGGTTGGCTGGGCCTGACTCCCACAATGGGAGTCCTTGTCGGGAAAGGGAGGCAGAGCTGGGGGGGGGGAGCCAGGGCCTGGAAGAGCCGCTGAGGGAGCACGGCCCTGCCCACACCTGCTGGGACCCCCAGTGAGTCAGGGTCAGCGAGAGGCAGACCTACAGCTCTCCAGGGCTGACTGTGCCCTGGGTGCAAGCTGACCCTGGCCCTCCATGCCTCGCCAGGGGTGTGCCCACTCACGCGTGTGCAGCACGCCCACAGAGGGCCCCTCCTGCGTGTCGGAGACTGAAGTTTGGAAGGGGAGTCACCCGAGCTATCTGTGCCTAGCGTCCTGCCCCCGTGTGGCCTTCACCTGTGTGACATGACCTCTGGCCTCCAAGTCAGCTGGGCCAGGTACGCACGTGGCCTCTGCTCTCACAGGGATGCGGCGGCCGCTCTGCTGAGCTCCAGGCTCCAGGTCTGGCCGCAGGACCCGGGAGCCCTGCGTGGACGCTTCACAGCCTGGGTGGCTTCCTTCCGGAGCCAGATGCCCCCCCCCACTCCCTCCGCAGCTGGAAGTGACTCCTCTTGTTTGCAGCAGGGCCTGATGGGGCCAAACGGGGGTCGCGGCTCCTCCTCGGCGCTGCAGGTGCAGCCCTGGCACATCAGGTCACTGCATGGTCGGGGCCACTTTCCCAGGCGCTGAGTCTGTCCTGGAGCCGGCGACCCCCACAACCCCACCCTCTCCAGGTACCTCCCTGCCCTGGGCCCCAGGACGATGAGGGTCGCGGCCCCTGTGCCCCAGGTCAGAAGTGGGGTCAGCGGGGTGGACGTGTCCTTGGGTAGGAAGACGTGGCATGGGGGTTGCAGATCAGCTGACCGCTCAGTGGCTCGGAGGGGCCGACCTTATCCCCCTGGCTGTTTCTAGAACAAACGCTGGGTCCTGGCCATGAGGCTTGCGGACTTGTTTCCTTAAAATCCTTGGAGTTCGGGCCGGTGGCGTGGCCCACTAGGTTAATCCTCCACCTGCGGCGCCGGCATCCCATATGGGCGCTGGTTCTAGTCCCGGTTGCTCCTCTTCCAGTCCAGCTCTCTGCTGTGGCCTGGGAAGGCAGTGGAGGATGGCCCAAGTGCTTGGGCCCTGCACCCGCATGGGAGACCAGGAGAAGCACCTGGCTCCTGGCTCGGATCGGCGCAGTGCCAGCTATAGCGGTCATTTGGGGAGTGAACCAAAGGAAGGAAGACCTTTCTCTCTCTCTAACTCTACCTGTCAAATAAAAAACAAACAAAAAACAAAACAAACAAAAAACCCTTCGGAGTCCACACCACGGTGGTGAATCCTCTGATTTCCAGAGATGCTGGCCAATTGCATCTCAAGGGAACGATCACGCTTCGGGACTGAGAGAACGAGACACTCATGATTTAAACACACGGCCAGGTCAGGGGGAGCTCAGCCGAACCGCTCTGGTGCTTTCCACGAAGAGAAGTCGGGGCCGCGGTGACACGCGTGGAGACCCTCGCCGCCAGGGGCCGCCTGCCCAGGCCTCCGTGTCCGTGGGCTTCCATCCGCGGCATGGCTGTGTCGAGGAGAAACAATGGCGTGTGGGGAGCATGGCCCGGCAGGGCGCACGGCACCGGCTGAACGCGCGCTTGGTTATTTGCTGCTGGAAACTTCTGTTCGGGGTGCCCGGGGTGTTGTGGGGGCCCGCTGAGCAGGCCTCAGCATGGCCCCCGGCCCACAATGCCACTCCGCTCGGGAGGACAAAGGGACCGTAATGTGAGGGGAGTCAAAGATAAAAGAGATTCTGCCAAGGAATGGAAGCAAAACAACAAAGCTCGCCCGCTTGGTGCCTGGGAACTTGGGCCGCGTCCCAGCGAACAAAATCAGGAGTCTTGAATCCGGTCCTGGAGCCTGGGGCTCGCATTCAGTGTTGTCCTCTTAGATGGCCCCGGGCAGGGGACCGGCAGCAGAAGCAGCTCGGGGACCGTGCTCTGTGCTTCACGTTTGGGCAGACGCACAGCACAGTTAAGCTTGAACTTGGTGTCAGATCTCTGTGTGGGATGGAAGGTGAAACACGGATGGAGAGGTCCGGACCGCACTCGCCAAGCCTGGCCGAGGGATTCCTGTTGTGGATGGCGCTTGTGGAGCCGGAATCACCCTCAGGAACCTCAGTGGGCCCGGTCCCACCCTGTCACCCCCGAGAGGGAACCTCGGCTTCCGCTTGCCGGCTGCCCACGCAGAAGCCAGCCCAGGTGACGGGCAGGCGTGCCTCCTCCTCAAGCCGGCCGGGCTTAGGCGTTTGAGATTCCTCAAGAGCGTGCGAGGTGGAAGTGGGAGAGGAGCACCCAGTGAACAGGAGAAGGAGGGAAATGTGAGACGGGGGCGCGGTGGCCTTTGGTTGGAAGGCCATGCTGCTTGGGCGAAAGGTGCAGCCCATCAGGAAAGCAAGCGTGCCCCCAGGGGTGGGCTGTCTGGGCCGGCCGGCTCAGGCCGGGGACATGGCTGAGGCTGAGCCACGGGCTGTAGCCCCTGCAGGTCAGGGTGGGAGGGTTCTTACCGCCTTACCCCGATCGGACTGTTCGGCCAGCCTGCCTTCTCTCTCTCTCTCTTTCTCTCTCTCTCTCTCTCTCTCTCTCTCTCTCTCTCTTTCTCTTTTCTCTCTCTCTCTCTCTCTCTTTCTTTCAAAGATTTATTTGTTTATTTGAAAGTTGCAGTTACAGACAGAGAGAGAGAGAGAGAAAGAGAGGTCTTCCACCTGCTGGTTCACTCCCCAAATGGCCGCAACAGCCAGGGCTGAGCCCATCTGGAGCCAGGAGCTACTTCCAGGTCTCCCATGTGGGTGCAGGGGCCCAAGCACTTGGGTGATTTCTACTGCCGTCCCTCGCACATCAGGGGGAGCAGGATCAGAAGTGGGGCAGCCGGGAGGAGCATCGCCCAGCACACGCCTTTCCCCAGGGACTGCGATTGCAACAGACGGTTTACCGTCCACGGTGTCATGCCGAATTCTGATGTGCAAAACCGTCATGTGTACCTTTGACCTGCAAATGTGGGAGTCTGCACCCGCTGCGGGAACTGGATGTTCGGCAGGTTCCCGGGCCAGGAGGGGCTGTGTCTGAGTGGCCGCCCTGGTGAGCCCCCGCCTGGGGGACGGCACGGACGGCAAGCGTGGTGCGCGGGCAGTCAGCTCCGCCAGCGTGCCGCCTGAGTGTGCCCGTTCCCTGTGCTCCAGAGCCGTTCCCGCTGCGGGGAACACAGCAGACACAGCCCACGTCGTCACTGCCTGTCTCAGCCATTGGCACACACAAGTGTCTGCTACTGGGCGATTTAGAACTTTCTGGAAATTCCTTCCGCAGGGCCCAGTCCCCAACCTCTGCTGCAGTGGCCTCACAACCACACACACACACACACACACACCACACACCCCTCAGTTCAATTCCTTTTGTCTGGTCGCATGAGGAAAATGTCCACTTCAACAAGCAGGCAGACGGACACACACTTTACGTTTGGCAAGTGCGTCCCCCAGCCCACGTCTGGTGTCCAGGAAGGGGCGTTTCCTAATCCGCAGAGCACGGAAACAAAGCAAGAAAATAAACAAGCAGCTTCAAGAGTTTTAGGATGCTGGAGAGCTGCGTTTGAATACACGTGACTGTCATAACTGATTCAGGAGCTGGGCTCGGGAGTCCTCCACGGCAGGGCCTGTGGGGCCAGCATGGCACCCGGATGAATGGAGTTGGACGAGGTTTGGGGAACAGAGCCAGCTCCTCCAGGAGTGAGGACTCCCCGGGGAGGGGCACAGCTGTGCGCAGGGGGCTGGCACTGGGTGATGCCAGGGCTGCAGCAGGGGCCTGCCCTTCTGGCCTGGGCCAGGCACCAACTCACGGCTCGCCTCCCAGCAGCGGCGAGAGGGGCTGACAGGGAGCCAACCCAGGCCTGCACAGAGCCTGGCAAGGCTGCAGCGGGGGCAGGGTGCTCTGTGCCCGCCAGCAGGTGCTCCTGGGCTCCTGTTGGCAAAGCCGTTTCTCATGCAAACCCTGCACACGAGGACAGAGATTCAGCAAATGGGAAAATGGATGGTGTGGGGGCCACGGCGCCAACTCCTGAGAGATGGGAGGCCATGACCAGAGACCGAGACCAAGAGATGATGGATGAGACAAGACAGGTGATAGACAAATGGGATGAAGAAAGATGATCCACTAGTGAACAAAGCGTGCATAGCTCAGCTTTTGTGTGACTTTTAACTAAAGTGCATGAGAGGAGTTTCTTGGACAACAAAGGATTGATTTTGGTTTACATTTTGGAGATTCGCAGTTGAAGATCGAGGGACCCAGTAGTTGGGTAGAGGCTGACTGTGGTGGGGGCAAATAAGGAGGAAGGGTCACGTGGTGACCCAGTAAGCACATGTGGTGACCCAGAAGCACACATGGTGACCCAGAAGCAGAGGCCTTCTGGGCCCAACTCAGCCTAGACAAGCAAACCTCTCTGGAGGGTCCTCCCCCCCAGAGGCCTCCCCCAGGGACCTACAGACCTCCAGCCGGGCCTGCCTCTCGGGTGCTACAATTAGATTACACCCTTACCTTTCAACCTTTAACATGACGACTTCAGAGTTTGTGGGTGTCGGGTAACACTGTCTCTTGCAGCACTGGTATCCCATATGGGTGCCGGTTGAGTCCCGGCTGCTCCACTTCTGATCCAGCTCCCTGCTAATGCACCTGGGGAAAACAGTGGAAGATGCCCACATCGTTGGGCCCCTGCATCCAAGGAGAGACCCAGATGAAGCTCCTGGCTCCTGGTTTTGGCCTGGCCCTGCCCTGAACCAATGCGGCATTTGGGGAGTGAGCCAGCAGATGGAAGACCTCTCTCTGTCTCTCTCTCTGTAACTCTGACTTTCAAGTGAGTAAACAAATCTTTAAACAACACAAACAGACTTCAGAGTTGAAACAGCTACAAAGGATGCCGAGTCTTGTTAGATCCATGAGAGAGAGATGACAGACACACAGAGAGATCATAAAAAGCAACAATATTAATGATAGATAAAGAGAGACAGCGAGATATGGAGACAAAGAGAGATTACTGACAGATGATTGATTGATAGATGATTGACAGATTGCTTGGTTGACTGATGGCTATTTAGAGGTACATGTATGTGGAGACAGGCATGAGCTGGCACACACGTGTTACCTTGCTCCGTCTATTGAGAGGGTTCTAGAAACACTGACCCCAGAGGCCACGTGCAGCACGTGTGTCCAGGCTACAAACTGAGCGTGGTGACAGGAAATGGGAAAGGTGGGACCCAGACGGGGCTAGGAAATGGCCATGGGGGCCACGTGGAGAGCGGCTAATGGCCAGGGCTGGCACAGCACCCGACACTGGCCGGCCCGAGTGCAAAGCGAATGTCCATTTTGAGTCCATA
This sequence comes from Lepus europaeus, assembly GCF_033115175.1. NCBI lineage: Eukaryota > Metazoa > Chordata > Mammalia > Lagomorpha > Leporidae > Lepus > Lepus europaeus. The sequence goes on from NC_084835.1 coordinate 124,120,810, forward strand.
GTGACGACTTCCTGATGGGAGACGATCGAATCTGGGACAGGTGCCAGGTGGTCCCCGTGGCCCCTCGTCCTGCACAGGTGCAGCTGAGCTGCCACAGCCTCAGCGGGGCTGTGCTGAGCGCTCTGCCTCCAAGATGACCACGTGGGGACTGGAAACATCAGAGCAATGGCCGTCCATTGGCGTTCTACGGGATACCCGGCCACCATTCCTTGGGACTGCCGAGGGGGTCACAGAGAAGCTGGCGTGGGGACAGTTGTGGGCGGCAGCCACAGGCAGAGCCTTGATGACGGCCGTGGTGTGGGGTCCTGAGTGGGACAGCTGGTGCGGCCCGAGCCCCGGCCAGTGCAGCGGATCCCGGCAGATGTTGGTCTCCAGGCATCCTCCAGCGACAGGCGCCGACAACAGGGAAGGGCAGGGAGGCCTGGGACAGTCTCCGTGCCACCTTGGGACGTCTGTGTGGTCTGAGATGACCCCACAGGGGGCAGCGTCGTGTGCCCTCAGGTCTGCTCCAGGCTCCAGTGCCAGCCGGGGTTTCCCTCCTGGGCCGGTTCCAGGGGCTACTGTGCAGCCTGAGGCGGCTCTCCGGCATCCCTGGGGCTGTGGAGGGAAGGGCAGGGTGGGCAGAGGCCCTCGGAGCCTTTCCTGACGGCTGCCTCCCCGCCGAGGGCCCTGCCTGCAGCCTGACGGGCCCTGGAGCCGCCCAGTGCTGTCCCACTCTCCAACACCATGGCATCTGGACATCTTATTTCCCCTGAAAACCCTGGAATCTCCTGCCATGATGGCTTGGAAGCAGACTGTCTTCTCTGGGGAAGCTTCTGAGAGATGGAGCACTGGGCAGCGCCCCCCGACAAGGCGGGGGCGTGAAACAGCCTCCCCTGGAAGGAGTGGGGAGGGCGTGGGTCCCAGCGCCCGCAGGTGTGGGGCTGCAGGGAACAATGGGCTCCCGGGGCTGACACAGGGCAGTAATGAGTGCGGGGGAGGGGAGTGCAGCCCCAGCTGCCAGGGGCTTTCTCGGGCCACATCCTCCTCCGGACACCATTATTGCGAGTGTCAGCGTCGGTGCGCGCACGGCGGAACGGCCAGGGGCGAGCGCCACGGGCGTCCTCGGGGACAGGCCTGCCTTTCTCCCCGAGTGACTCTTCATTATTCAGGCATTGTGATGCTCGCCTTTATTTGTGTAAAGATTAAATTGCACATGATTTCTAATGTTTCTGCTCCTCCAACTGTCATAGGTCGGTGACCTTCATGCACGCGAGATAATAGATACATCGGCTGCTGCTCCAGCCGCCGCCGCGCCTGCACAGCTCAGCACTCCCCTATTGTTAGAAGTCGAAAGCAATTAGATAAAAATACAAGACGAGGCACCTGCAGAATTTCATAGATGTCCGTGTGGGGCCGGATGGTGGCCGGGGTCTGCGCCACCCTCCGTGGGGACGGCGAGGATCGGAAGCCCACGTGGGGAGCCGGACTGCCCGTGTCCGTGTGGCGGAGCCGTGCCTGGGCAGCGCTCGGCGCCTCGGGGCTCCCAGCCCTGTGTGTGTGAGTGTGAGTGTGTGTGTCTGTGTGAGTGTGTGTGTCTGTGTGTGAGTGTGTGTTTGTGTGTGTGAGTGTGAGTGTGTGTGTGTGTGTGCGCCCCCTCTTGTTCTCTCTGGTGCTGCCTGGGCTCTCCCTGTGGACGTGGGGATTTGAGGTGCATTTGGGAAACGCATCCTGGGGAAAAAGTGGAACAGAGAAGTGGTTGGTTCTCCCAACCTTTGAACAGCTGCTCGAATGACAGGGGTCTCTCCGTTTTGGGAGAATTGTCCTGAGAGGCCACACCTGTCAAAGTTCAGCTGGAAGGAAGCCAGTTTCTAGCTGGGCGATGTTAGCGGACCAGGTCAGTCTCAGTGCACTCTGCCAGCATTTTCCCCACCCTGTTTGACCCCGAGAGAAACAAGAACCGCTCTGCACCTGACCAAAAGCCCCTTTGGCTGACCTTGGATCCAAGTCTCCTGGAACTTCTGCCCGCTGCCCCGGGGTCTCCCTCTTGGGGGCCATACCTGCTCCCCAGGAGAGGCTCCTCAGGTGCCTGTGCTCACACCACACCCTGTTTTGAAAATATTTATTCATTTACTTATTTGAAAGTCAGGACTGCACAGAGAGAGAGTGAGATGCAAAAAGACACCTTCCATCTGCTGGTTCACTCCCCAGATGGTCACAACAGCCAGGGCTGAGCCAGGACAAAGCCAGGAGCCAGGAGCTTTATCCAGGTCTCTCATGTGGATGCAGGCGTCCAAAGATTTAGGCCGTCCTCCACTGCTTTCCCCAGGCACTTTAGCAGGGAGCTGGAGTTCCTCGTGTAGCTGGGGGCCCTGGTGAGACAGGATGGGGGTTCCAGTGCTGCTGGGACAACACAGCCAAAGCGCAGCATCACCCACGGTTAGCAGCTCACAGACTACTCCCACCCTCGCTGCACCTGCCAGCCTCCCACATGAGGAGGGCCAAGTCCCACCCTTGCCGGGTTTTGCATTTGTGAGTGAGCACAGCCAGGGCACAGCTTCACGCTCTTCGCACGCTGGCTCTGGGGGCTGCAGCCCACTGGGAAGCAGAAGCCAAGCCCAGTGGAGAGGGCAGCAGCCCGGCAGCATGTGGACTGCAGCCCTGGGATGGGCCTTGCTGCAGAATCCCATGGGCGCTGCGCCTGAGTGGCCGAGTTTGGTCCTCTGGGAAGCCCCTGCAGGTGCTCAGAGAGAAAAGGGCCACCACAGATGGGCGGGGCCGGGCGGACAGCAGGTGCACAGGTCAGCCGAGAACGGGGGCACAGCGGCCCGTGCGTCCTGTTCCTCAGGCCCTCACCCCTGCACAGGCTGACGGACTGGGGACCTGGGACCACTCCCCTGCAGACGCAGGCCTGCGAGAAAGGACTCGGCGCTGAGTTATGGCCAACTGGGATCTCACAGCAGAGTTTGCAGAGAAACTCATACCGGGGGCCGCGCCTGTTCCCGGCTTCACTCGCATCCGGGTGGCAGGGGCATGGAGCCCCAGGCCTGACTGCCTCTGCAGAACTCCAAGGCTCTCAGGGCATGGCTCTGCCTTCCTTCTCTGTCCTGATGTTTCCAGATCAGGTACATTTCCTTAATTGATGTGCAAGGCAGCTCTAGAAAAATAATAAAAACAGAATAGACACAAAGGTGCAGGCGCCCGGCACACACTTGCAGGGCCACGCAGCCCTGGTCCTGGGCTTTGAGGATTCTCCCTGCCCACCCGAGGCAGACCTAGCACGGCTGAATGTTCTGGAATCTCCTGACCGGAGCTCTTCTCCCAGGCACCCCACAGAGGTGCTGCGCTGCACTGGGCCCATTTCTCTCCAGAACATCACGTGAGCAATTTTGAATGACACGCACATTTTTGAACTTTAGTTAGCCGTGGCTTCTGAGCTGTACTACGCCTTGGAAGGAGACCAAGCCTTGTGGGGATGGAAGACTTTGGAAAAAGATAAATGTGAAACAGCTGAGACCTGGCCCCATGTGGGTGCTGCAGCCAAGTTCCCTCAGCACCTGTGTGCCCTCACCCTGTGCACACCCCAGACCCCCGGCCAGCCACCCCAGGGCGCCCCGGCCTCCCTCACTCTCCAGGAGCTCGGTGAGAAGCGGCCCCCACTTTCCACCTGTACGCACCTGCACTGCTTCATCCAGCCACACAACTCAGTTGTCACTCATAGTGGAAAACTTCACAATTAATTTTTTTAAAAAAACATCCTGCTAATTTTTTCCAACTACTTCCCTAAGTGAAGTTAAATCCAGTAGCACATTAAACAGGTTTGACAAGTGTCTATAATGAACCCAACACTTTGTTTTACCCATGTACACCCACAGATACATGTGTGTCTGCAGGGGTGTGTGTGCATGTGTGTCTGCAGGTGTGTGTACATGTGTGTGTGCCTGCAGGTGTGTATATGTGTGCACGTGTGTGCATGTACGTGTGTGTCTGCAGGTGTGCATGTGTGTGCACATGTGTGCACATGTATGTATGTGCCTGCATGTGCCTGCATGCATGTGTGTCTGCAGGTGTGTGTGCATGTGTGTACATGTGCCTGTGTCAGGTGTGTGCATGTCTGCAGGTGTGTGTGCATGTGCCTGTGCCTGCAGGTGCCTGTGTGTGCACATGTGTGCATGTGCCTATGTGCATGTGTGCATGTGTGTGTCTGCAGGTGCCTGTGTGCACATGTGTGCCTGTGCTTGCAGATGTGTGCATGCATGTGCATCTGCCTGCAGGTATGTGTGTGCATGTGTGTGTGCACATGTGTGTGCAGGTGTGTGTGCACACGTGTGCATGCATGTGCATGTGCCTACAGGTAATTGTGTGTGCTCACGTGCGCGTGTTTGCCTGCAGGTGCTTGTGTGTACATGTGTGCGCACATGCCTGCAGGTGCTTGTGTGCCCATGTGCATCTGTGCCTGCAGGTGCATGTATGCACGTGTGTGAGTTGCCTGCAGGTGCGTGTATGCACGCGTGTGCTTGCCTGCCTCCCCTGATTGATCTGTCTCTCTTTGCTGGGTCTCAGATCCGTAAGATACCCGTCTGCACTATGATTGCTCCAAGCTTACTTCATTACCATCTATCATCCAGTTCAGAGTCAAACGGATCAATTAAAGACCAAAAAATAAAAGCAGAGGAGCGGCTAACTGCCTTCCTTCCTGGTGAATCACACGCAGCCAATCCACGGTCCCGTAATTAAACGGCGTGCGGCAGGCACCGATCAGTCATATCCATCTGCAGCCTTTGTTTGGGCTCCGCCGGCCCCTCCCCGCCACCGCCGCCCTGTTTATCGTGGTCTCCTGAAAGCCCAGGGCCCACAGGTCAGAGCGCGGCGTTTTGATGGATTATGGGATTGTAACTGTCCCTGGCAGTTGACAGCTTTTATTGGCTAGGAGGATGAGCCTGTAACCCTTTATATAATTATTGTATTAAAGGCACTGTGCCTCTGTGTTGCTGGCGCTTGTTCAGGGATCAATGTGAAGATAATTTCAAAAATGAATAGTAAGTATTGATCGCCGTGCGGTGCAGCCGTATCGGTGGCGGGGGCCGAGGGCGGCAGATTATAACTTCTGTGTCATTCATGATGATATGATGTGCGTTGCCGGGGAGCAATTTAAACAAAGGGCTGATTTAATTCACAGTGGATTTTTGTCGTGTGATGGGTAATAAATCACAATCTATGTAATTTTTAGAAATGAACACATGTTGGCAGTAGTTGAGGGCAGTTCCTGGGAGATCTGAAAATGACCAGGGAGGGGACGCGCCCGCCCGCGGCCCCCCTGAATGATTGGCCTGCGCTTGGTTCTGGCATTCACATGACCTTGGGGTCCCTGCTGGCAGCTGCTGGTTAATTTTCTTCACTGAGGACACAGTTTAACTTTCTCTCTGTCTGCCAATTACCTGACATTTTCAACTTATCACCTCCTATTTTTTAAATGATTGGAGGCACATCCACATTTTGACATTTTTTTTAAAGCCAGCATCAGTTGCATCTGCAGCCGCGCGCTGTCACCCCGCCGCAGAGTCCCTTCTCCTCACAGGGAATGAACACCATTTACACAACCACTGAGGGAAGACCAGGCGTGCTTACTGCTGTTTCCCGCACACCCTGGCTCCGCGGCGGTGAGCATCCAAGGCTGCACCCTGGCGCGGGATCCAAGGGCCGAGCCTCCCAGACAGCCCCCGGGGACAGGGCACACGCACCGTGGGGCTTGCTGGCCAGGGCTTCGCTCTGGAAAACCCATCACGGTCAGGACGCCACTGCGGACGACCGGGTGCCGCGAGCGCACTGATCCGCTCTCTGGGAACAGAGACGGAAGCCATCATCATGAATGAAGACTTGCTGACTTCAGCTGTGGTGACACGGCGGCGGCGTCCCACGCAGTAATTTCAGAGGGATTCTCCATATGGCAAGGGTATTCTGTGCAGATCCGTAGGAAAGAGTATTAAAGGATCAGGAAACTAAAAATAGGCTCCCGCTGGGTCTGCGAGAGGCGTGTGCTCCCCTCGTCCACGCTGATGCTCAGATGGGGTCCAAGCAGCCACACCCTGCATTCTGGGGCCCCTGGACTGCTTCCCTGTGGGGCTGGTCCTCTGTGGGGCTGGTCCCCTGTGGGGCTGGTCCTCTGTGGGGCTGGTCCTGTGGGGCTGGTCCCCAGTGGGGCTGGTCCTCTGTGGGGCTGGTCCTCTGTGGGGCTGGTCCCCTGTGGGGCAGGTCCTCTGTGGGGCTGGTCCTGTGGGGCTGGTCCCCAGTGGGGCTGGTCCTCTGTGGGGCTGGTCCCCCATAGGGCTGGTCCCCCGTAGGGCTGGTCCTCTGTGGGGCTGGTCCCCCGTAGGGCTGGTCCCCCATAGGGCTGGTCCCCCGTAGGGCTGGTCCTCTGTGGGGCTGGTCCCCTGCGAGGCTGGTCCCCTGTGGGGCTGGTCCCCTGTGGGGCTGGTCCTCTGTGGGGCTGGTCCCCCGTAGGTCTGGTCCCGCGTAGGGCTGGTCCCCAGTGGGGCTGGTCCCCTGTGGGGTTGGTTACTGTGGGGCTGGTCCTCTGTGGGGCTGGTCCTCTGTGGGGCTAGACCCCTGTGGGGCTGGTCTTCTCTGGGGCTGGTCCCCTGTGGGGCTGGTCCCCCGTAGGGCTGGTCCCCAGTGGGGCTGGTCCTCTGTGGGGCTGGTCCCCCGTGGGTCTGGTCCCCCCCTAGGGCTGGTCCCCCGTAGGGCTGGTCCCCAGTGGGGCTGGTCCCCCGTAGGGCTGGTCTCCTGTGGGGCTGGTCCCCAGTGGGGCTGGTCCCCTGTGGGGCTGGTGTCCCATAGAGCTGGTCCTCCATAGGGCTGGTCCCCAGTGGAGCTGGTCCCCTGTGGGGCTGGTCCCTGTGGGGCTGGTCCTCTGTGGGGCTGGTTCCCCGGTTGAAACACAGTACAGTAGGACCCAGTGCCCCCAGGCCCCAGTAAAGGAAGACCGCTTCCAGCCAAGGTCAAGGTCAATACTAACCAAGTCAGACTGGACACCCGGCCCAGTTGCTGGAGTTTTTCTGGCCTTGGCTCTTCCCTGAGAATCCGCAGCCCCTGGGGAGCCGACAGGAGAAGGAAGCTCGTGAGCCGTCACCCTCGGGCTCTTAGCTGGGTTGTTCCTGCTGCTCGTGTGTCGTGCCTGTTCTCTACGAGAACCCACGGCCCTCTCCCCGGCCAGCTCTCCATCAGCACTGCCTGCCTTGGTGTAGACCGGGAGCTGTGAGGTTCTGTGGAAGGATTCGCTCCCGTGAGGCCCGCTCCCGCACACGATGCTGCCCCGTGCCAGCGCCTCCTGGGCCCCCATGTCTCCCAAGGCTGCCTCCCTCCCTCCCTCTCACCCCATGGACAGCCCTTTAGCCCCCTCCGTCTGTCCTGTTCAACTTCCCGAGCCTCGTGGTGAGAGCCTAGCCCTACCCAGGCTGTCACCGCCTACACCGTGGGGGAACTCGGTGTCACCCCCGCGGCCGTCGTGGGCGCACGTCCTGCCAGTGTTCAGCCTACATGCTGCCCTTCCCTGCACACGGCTCCCGCGGGCCGGACCCCTCCCCAGATCCATACACACACAGATACACACACACATATTTGAAAGTTACGGGGCGGGGGGGGGGGGGGGGGACTGGGCCAGGCTGAAGCCAGGAGCCAAGAGCTTCACCTGGGTCTCTCACGTGTGTGCAGGAGCCCAAGGACTTGGGTCATCTTCCGCTGCTTTCCCAGGCCACAGCAGGGAGCTGGATCGGAGGTGCAGCAGCCAGGACTCGAACCGGTGGCCAGATGGGATGCCGATCTGCAGGCGGAGGCTTTACCTGAGGCGCCTCACAGCCCCGAGTTTCCTCTGATTTTGACGTGAGTCCAGACTCTCTCCTGAGACCACTGACGGGAGCCGGCACCGTGGACCTGCGCCGTGCAGGCTGTAGGCACACAGTGGAGGAGGTGGAGCCCGGGCTGTGAGGAGCTCGTGGTCCGGAACCTGAGCACCGCGGCACTGGCCCACAGACTCGGCGGGCGGAGGGCTGCGTGTGCCACGCGGTAACCGCCATCCATGCTCCCGCGAAAGCCAGGGGCTTCTCAGGGAGACTGCCTGGGGGGGGGGCGGTGCAAGAGGGGCTCCCTGGGCAACAGAGCCTAGGCTTGGTCCAGGGGACAAACTGTGTACAAGTGTGAACCAGAAAGAGCTGTGGGCGAGGGGGCGAGGAGTGCAAAGCAGGAAACGTGAAGCCAGGCTGGAGCATATGAGCCCAGGCCAGAGCGTGTGAGCCCAGGCCGGAGTGTGTGAGCCCAGGCCGGAGCGTGTGAGCCCAGGCTGAGTGTGTGAGCCCAGGCTGAGTGTGTGAGCCCAGGCCCCAGCATGTGAGCCCTGACCCCAGTGTGTGAGCCCTGGCCAGAGTGTGTGAGCCCTGGCCCCAGCGTGTGAGCCCAGGCTGAGTGTGTGAGCCCAGGCTGAGTGTGTGAGCCCAGGCCGGAGTGTGTGAGCCCAGGCTGAGGCTGGAGCGTGTGAGCCCAGGCTGAGTGTGTGAGCCCAGGCTGAGTGTGTGAGCCCAGGCTGAGTGTGTGAGCCCAGGCCGGAGTGTGTGAGCCCAGGCTGAGGCTGGAGCGTGTGAGCCCAGGCTGAGTGTGTGAGCCCAGGCCCCAGCATGTGAGCCCTGACCCCAGTGTATGAGCCCTGGCCGGAGTGTGTGAGCCCTGGCCCCAGCGTGTGAGCCCAGGCTGAGTGTGTGAGCCCAGGCTGAGGCTGGAGCGTGTGAGCCCAGGCTGAGTGTGTGAGCCCAGGCTGGAGCGTGTGCGCCCAGGCCAGAGCGTGTGAGCCCAGGCCGGAGCGCGTGAGCCCAGGCTGAGGCCGGAGCGTGTGAGCCCAGGCCGGAGAGTGACAACATGGTCATAACTTAGGGACAAGGGCTATTTTTAATCTCACGTCTCCATATTCCAGTGTTCTGATGAATTATCCATTTCATAGCTTCCCAAGCAATCATTCTGCAAAGTTATACCAGTAAAATACTATGGTCTCAATTTCCCCAATCTGAGGCCTCATTACCTCCTGTAATATCCACGGCACCGCACTGTACTTCAAACCCAGCGCGCGGCGTGGGGAAGACGCCTTTCCAACTGGGCTGCCGACGCTGTCAGGGTTTGAGTTCCAATGCTACTGGGAGCAGACGTTCCAACCTGGATGTGATGGCTCCTCTGTAAGTCAGAGGTGTGAGCTCCGTGAAAAGTGCTTTGTGTGTGTGGTCCAGGTTGCTTGGTTTCCATTTCAGCAGATTCCTGGAATTCTGTCCTGGAAGAGGGTGGAGCACTAGGGCCTCTGACCGGCAGCATTGATTTAATTTCAATAATGACCGTAAATGGAAAGAAAATGGAGTCCAAATCCTCCGATGAAGTTCTGAACACGAACACCTGTGTGACTCCTGCGGACGGCCAATGTCACTAACGCCGTCTATGTGGTATCTGGGATTCAAGCATCAGTGTCCCTTATCTGGCAGTGAGGGTGTAACAGAACTTACCCTGTTGCTGTGGTCACCAGCACAGGAGCAGCTCCTATCACTCGCAGCTCCCGGCGAGCCAGAGCCCGCCTCCACGCCGCTCACACCAGAGCTTGAGTGGCCCGGCTCCTGCTGCTGCTCAAAACGCCTGAGGCTGGGGGCGGGAGTGCACCTGGGAGGGGCGGCTACCTGGCCAGGCAGGAAGCGGAGAAGGGCGGGCTTGGCGCAGCGGCCTGCATGCTTGTTGGGACACGGCATTTCTCATTGGAGCACCAGGGTTCAAGTTCAGCTCTGCCCCTGGTTCCAGCTTCCTGCAATGCAGCGAGGAAGCAGCTGATGGCTCAGATATTCGAATTCCTGCCACCCACATGGGTCACTCAAGTTGGATTCCTGGCCTCCGACGACTCCCTGGCCGAGCCTCGGCGGTTGCCGGCATTTGAGGAGTGAACAAGTGGATGGGAGATTCTCTCCCTCTCTCATCCCAGTATCCCCTCCTACAGCTGCCTTCAACTAATAAATGAAATAAAATTTTAAATACTATTCTCACAAAGGAAGAGAGAGAAGAGGAGGGTGAGGTGGCACACCCTCATGGCCCGGTGACCCCCAGCGGGCTCACCACCCCTGATGCCCCCCCGCACCCGGGATCGACCTGGCAAGTGGGACAGGCAAGCCACCTCAGGCCTGCCCCCTTGGTCCCAGGGTGTGCCAGCCACTGGCGATGTGTCCACGCCACAGCCTGAGGTCACATGGCTCTGGGGGGTGGGATGGGGAGAGTCCAGCTCCGGGCTCCTCACCCGTGGCCGCCGCCTGTGGCCGTTCTGCTGAGCAGAGACGCCCAGCACTTGCCGGGGGGGGGGGGGGGGGGAGCCTACTCCGGCTGTTGAGACCTGGCCACAGGGCCCTCATCTGCGTCTCTCTCCTGCTCTGGAGACCTCTGCTCCCGTGTGGGAAGACAAACAGCAGCCAGACTGCCTGACGCTTGGAAGAGCTGGAGTGCGTTTCATTTTCATCCACACAGAGCAGCGGCTTCTGAGGAACTTGAACTTGGCCCGAGTCCTGTAGTCCCAGAAAAGAGAAAAAGTGGAGAAATTCGCCCCCTCCCAATGGGTTCCACAAGCCCAAGGGTGCCCCCTGCTGAGCTGGGACCAGGCAGGCTCAGGCCCCCCGATCCTGCTGTGCAGGGGCCCCCCACGGGCTGGCGGACAGGGGCTCCGTCTGCAGATGAAGCTCAGCTTCCCCCTCCCCAGGCCCTGTGTGCATGTGAGCAGACACACGTGTGAGCCTTAGGTACACGTGAATGCATGCATGCATGTGAGCAGCACATGTGTGATGCCTGCTTCTGAACGCCATGTAGGTGTGTGAGCAGGCATGCGTGTGATTCCTGCATGTCAACGTCATGTTCGTGTGTGAGCAGACACACGTGTGATCCTTAGGTACATGTGAATGCCATGCATGCATGTGAGCAGCACATGTGTGATGCCTGCTTCTGAACGCCATGTAGGTGTGTGAACAGGCATGCGTGTGATTCCTGCATGTCAACGTCATGTTCGTGTGTGAGCAGGCACACATGTGATCCCTGTGCACCTGTGAATGCCATGGGTGCATATGAGCGGGCACATGTGTGAACCCTGCTTCTGAATGCTGTGTTTGTGTGTGAGCAGGCACACATGTGACCACTGCTGGTGAGATGCCATGTGTGTGAGTGAATAGGCGCACATGTGACCGCTGTGTGCGTGTGAGCAGGCACATGTGTGATCCCTGCTTGTGAAACGTTCTGTGTATGTGAGAGCAGGCACACATGTGAGCCTGCGTGTGTGGGAGGCACACATGATTCCCCTGCTTGTTTGTGTTAGTGGATAGGGTCAGAGATGCGGATAAATCAATGTATCCGACGATTCTAAAATAATTACTATTGATCTATGGAGGCCCGGCATTCTTGCCTTTATATTTGAATATTGATATATATGACACCCTGGAAATCCAGCATCTTTGAAGTAAAACGATAATGACACCTTCTAAAAATACCCGGCTCCGGCGCGCTGCCGACGCGCTGGCCTCTGTGTCTCCGTGCCCTCTGCTCTGGGGCGTCCACCGTGGCTCAGGCTGGACGCCTCTGCAGAGTGCACGGGCACTTCGCAAGCTACGGCTCCAGCTAGAAATGTGGGGGTCATTCGAATAGGACAGCCCGGGGGGGCCCCTGTGCTTCAGGTGGGTGGGGCCGGGGTAGCAGACGTGTCCCCGGGACCTGCCTGTTGGCGGAGCTGTGGTCTGCACTGCAGGGGCCGTGCTGCCCTGTGCCCCAAGGGGACGCCGAGGACAAAGCCCCTCAATTCACCTGCTGCAGGGACACAGGCTCTCAGGGCTCGGGGGTGTCTGGGGAGAGCTGAGGGGACCTGGGTGTGGAAGGGGAGACCCCTGTCACGGGTGAGTCACAGCGAATTTTGGGACTTCCAGTAAGTGACCAGTGGCAGCACCCCAGGCTTCAGGACCGACATCTGAATGCAGAGAAAGCCGTGTGCTTGCGTGAGCTGATGACCACGGTGAGGTACTGCTTCCTGAGCCACACTGCCCCTCCCGGGGGAGGCGCTGGTGGTGGGGGGGTGAGGGAGGTGAGCTGCGCCCATGCTGCTTCTGGCTGCCCTCATGGAGGGAGCCAGAGCGCCCGGTGCTGGACTGCGATGGATAGAGCATGGCACAGCTGCAGAGCCCCTGGGGCCGGGGCAGGTGCCCTCACGGCCTGGACAGGAGCCCTGCGTTTGGGAAGCAGCGAGCAAGTGACACTCCACAGGACAGAGGAGCGCTGGTCTCGGGAAGCAGGGCTGGGGTGAGCGGGGCCACGGATGGTGCAAAACATGAGACGGTGGAAGTGGTGACCACGTCTGGTGACCGACGGGTTGGAAGCCGGTCACAGACTTTGCTGACTAGTTAGAATGGTCCCCAGAGAGGGGCAGAGCAGTCAGACATGACTCAATATTCCTATCGGTAGGGAACGTTTGTGCAGGGATATATGTATTCGCTTTAATTTTATGTTTGTTTCCCCAACTTTGGAGTATGGAGCCGGCGTGGTGGCTCAGTGGGTTGTCACTGCCTGCGACGCCGGCGTCCTGTGTGGCTCGAGCCCCACGTGCTCTGCTTCTGATCCTGCTCCCTGCTGATGCACTGGGCATGGAGCAGAAGCTGCCCTGCCACCCACACGGGAGACCGGTCGGGGTTCCCGCTCCACTGACGCCCGGCCCAGCCCCGACGGCTGCAGCCATTTGGAGCAGGAACCAGGGCCTCTTTCCCTCTGCCTCTCCCTCCCTTCCTTGGTAACTCGGTCTTTCAGATAAATAAATTCTTTAAAAAATTTCTGATTGTACAATGAACACACTGTGCCACAAAACCAAGAAATCCAAGATAGCCATAAATAACTGCAACCACAGCTTCTGAGAGATAGGCAAAGGCTTCACCATTGTTCTGGTGTATTCCCTCGGTGTTACGTATTTGGTGTCTACACAGGAGCTGTGCGCGCGGCGTCTGACACACAGTAGGGCCCACTCAACCCCCACCACACACGCCCTTCACAGAACCTGCGATCACGTGGCTGATGTGGCACCTGTTGGCTTTCCACACACGGCTAGCTTCCCGCACGCCATTTGGGATCCCGCAATATTCCACGATGTTTTCACCATTCTTTGTCGTCAGAGACTTTAGGTCATTACAGATTTCACCACTCCGTAAGGACGCTGGCACTCACCGGGCTTGTCCAGTGTGAATGGAAACTAGCAGTAGCCCATGCTGAGGTCCAGGGCTCGAGAACGTCCCAGGTGACGCTGTCCGGCCGGCAGGGAGACACGGATCGGCCTCTTCAGAAAACGACTGACAAACAGCCCCGCAGTTCCTGCTCCTCTCACCTCTGTCCCTGCCGCTTCCTAGGCGACCCCGGGGAAGCCTGGCGGCCGGCACCTACATACAGCCTGGTCAGACAGGGGAGTGAGGACAGGACACGCGTGTGCAGACGGGGAGTGAAGACAGGGCACACGTGTGCAGACGGGGAGTGAAGACAGGGCACGCGTGTGCAGACGGGGAGTGAAGACAGGGCACGCGTGTTGGGTGTAAGGAGACACAGGAAGTGTGGAGACAGTGAGGCTTCCCACAGGGACGCGGGGGGCAGAGAACCAATCCCACGGCCGCTCGGCCACTTCTCTTCCTCTGGGAGCAGGAAACACTGCCCTGGGCTGGGAGGTGTGAGGTGGGGGTCAGAGCGGAGGAGTGGAATGAGGAGAGGCAGCAGCTTCGGGATACACCAAAGGGTTGTGGACTCACGCGTGTCCGAGCGTGGGGCCCGCAGGGCATCGCCCCAGCGCTGATTTTGAACACCACGGGTGTGCTGATTTCTGAGACGTGCTGTAGAGACGAGCCTGTCTGCAGGTGGACCAGGAGCAGCCTGCGCGTGGCACGCAGGTGCGTTCCGGGGAAGCGTACGCCGTGCAGGCTGAGCCAGGGCAAGGCACGGAAGGCAGCCACGGCGCAGGCTGGGCGCACACGCCCTCTCCCGCACGGCGTGTGTCTTACGTGAGGAGCGAGCTCACTGCCGCAAGCCGTGACCGGGCTGATTGCATTTCAAACGGCTCAGCTCACGGAGAATTCCCTTCCGCTGGTGGCGAGAGCTGGCATTCATTAATTTTCCTTTCTATTATTGGCTATAAACTTTCCCTAGCTTCTTCTTCATCAATCACCTCCCTGTTGAAACCAATACCGGAGCCGTGCGTAACTCGTGTGGACTGTGGGACCCCTGTGCTGTAACGCGAGCGCGTCACATTGGGCAGCCTCCCGGGAGGTCGCCAGGCAGGCGTCCCACCTGGGCACACACCTGTAACAGGGGACACACCTGGGCAGACTCAGCGGGGAGCTGCTACCAGGAGCCAGATCGGCAGGGGCCCGACAGCATCCCTGCAGCCTCCCTGTGGTGGGCCCCCGGCCGCACCCAGCTCAGCCTCCCCATCGCGGTTCTACCTCCGTTACACTCCCATCCCTTCTCCTGTCTCTGGACCCGTACTGGCTGCTTTTTTCTTTCTTTCTTTTCTTATCTTCAGGTTCAGAAAGATTAAGCGTCATGCCCCACTCATTAAAATATGGCCATCCATCCTCTCTTTGTGTTTTAAGCAGCCAATTTTGTCTTTATTTTTCCAACCTACAGAATGAGGACTGGGCCATTGTAAAGGAATAAATGACACGGTGTGGGAACTCGCTTGCACACGGAGCATGCTGTCAGGTCGCTGAGCCCTGGCCCCGCCGTCTCATGCACAAACACACGCCCACACGCGTGTGTGGGAACGTGATCACCAGTGACTCTTCCCCGGGTTCCGCAGGCGTGATCCTGGTCACTTCCGGGAAGGATGTGTTGGTGAGTGAGGATGAGGACAGAGGGAAGCGCCTGCTTTCTGAGCGCTGTGCTCCTTGCTTGGGGCACTTTCAGGATCCACAGGAGATGAGACCAGAGAGAAGGTACTTCTCATTTCCTCCCTCCCAGTGGATGTGTCTGGGAGCAGCTTAGACTCCACCATGCTGCTGGCAGCCTGGCGAGGCGCAGGGCGGTGTCCTGGGGAACCGTGGCTCTGTGCCCCCAGCTGTGCTCCACAGGGGTGGCAGGGGAGGGAGCCGCCCAGGACAGCTGCCAGCCCGGAGCCAGGGGGCAGCGTCCTGCTCGGGGCTCCCGAGCTTGGCGGTGCCTGTCTGAGTTATGGGGCCAGACGGGCACGCCTTCAATCTCTTGCCTTTGCAGACACTTATCAATGCAGTTAGTCAGGCGCGTGACTGCTGGCTCTTACGTCATGACACACGGTGACAAACAGCAACGGGGGGCCGGGGAGGGAGGGGAGCACGCTGCGGCCCGGGAACGTGTCCACCTCTCTGTTAGCCGTGTGGATCACCCTGGTGACGTGAGGCAGAAGTGTTCATTTCCAGCCAGGGGCTGCTTCCGAAATCGGACAGGGGGCTCCTGGGCCAGGGCTACAGGCAGCTGATGGAGGCCTTTGCCTACTGGTGACCTTTCTCTCGTTGTGCTGTACCCGAAAATCAGCCATCCAAAGCCTCGGGGTTCTGATAATCAAAGCTGAAGAGTGAAGCCAGGTGAGGGTCAGACTGCACGACGCCCCGCAGAACATGAGCGGGGAGAGACACACTCCCCTAGTGTCCCACGGGCACGTGCGTGTGCACAGTTCACGCACACGCAGCTGTCTGCAGCCCCGCCCGTGTGCGGGCCACGTCGCTACCAGCTCCGGGAGAATCACTCGAGCCAATGCAATTTGCTCAATATTGGTCAGTTTGACTCCTGACCCGCGTCCCTCGCCTGCGTATCCTTGGCAACCCTGGCCGTGTGTGCAGTCGGGATGTGCTTATTGGCCTCATCTGTGACAGCTGCTGACGGCTGCTTAACATAGCCTGGTTTCTCCGCGGAAAATCAGAAATCCAATAATTTACTGTATTCTGATCACATTGGTATTAACGTGAGGATAGCCACGGAGGGGTGAGCTTTCCGGGCAGCGCCTGGGGGGCGCGGGCCCTGGGGTCGGCGGGAAATGTGGGTTCTTTTCTTTGTTGTTTTGTTTTGGGGGTGAGGGAAGGCGTTAGAAATGCTCTATCACCTGTGTGTGTGACCCCTGTGCCTGGAGCCCGAAAGCCCAACCCAAATGTGGCAAATGAACCTGAAAATTTTGTGGAAGTCGGCCCCTCGAAAGCCCCGCAGGTCTCCTTGTTCGTCTCTCAGCCGAGCCGGTTGTGGGGAAAGGCACGGCCAGTCCCTCTGCGAGGGCCCCGGGGACTTCGGCACTCTGCATTCCGTGCCCACGGGACCTCGCGCCTGAGTCGCCAGCAAAACTGAAAATGTTGCTCAAACAAAGGCTGCGTGGCCACAGGGCCGCTCAGACCTGGACTGTGAGGCCCCGCGGCTGGGGTGGGAGCCTGGTGGGCGGCGTCTCGCACCCGGGCCTTGGGAGGAGCCCCTGAGCCGCAGCTTCCTCTGGGCTTCCCAAAAGAGGGCGCTGGCAGGACAGCCCAGCCCCTGGGAACACAGCGCAGGGAGGAGGAAGGGAGTGATGGAGGTGGAGCCGGGGCTGGAGAAGCATCCGCGGACGCAGGAGCCCAAGGACAGCCCCCGGAGGCCAGCTCAGCCTGTCCTGTCCCCTGTGAACAGCATCCGCTGTCCAGCACGCTGCCCACGGGGGTCGCTGGAGCTGCCCTGGGGTCTGTGCCTTCCTGGGCGGCCGCGACTGGCGAGGAATGTATGTTTAAAAGCTCCCGCGTGTGAGGAGCGCCCGGGCCTGTTTGTCAGGGCGCTGTTTGTCCAGCCACGGGGACCCTGTCACCGGGCTCAGCAGCACACACAGGCTCTGGGTTAGAACCCCGCTGTGGAGGAGGCGGGCATGCGCTGCAGGGAGCCGTCTCCAGGTTGTGGATTTCACTGCACCTGCCCCACTCTCGGGTCATTTTATTACTGACGCACTACGCTCACTCCTAACGGGCTGAGCGCTCCCTCTGACAGCCCTCTGACAGCCCGCAGCTGCCCGTGCGTTGCTACTCTGGGAGCAAACCCGTGTGCGTGGAGGCACTGCATTGCCCCTTCCTCCTTCCTGCAAAGTCCCCGAAGCCAGCACAGTTACGCTCATGAGGGGACACAGCGCCTGGCGAGGCCCAGCCGGGGCCCCGAGCACATCCTCTGCACGGTGCCTGGTCCCCGGGAATGGGCGCTGCCGTGTTCTGAATAGAAGGGGCCCCCAGCTGCCGTGCCCCAGCCTCTCAGGGCCTGGGGTGGTGGGTGACTGGGCCAACCCACGGGGGAGCGGCAGTGTGTTCATCAGGGAAGGGCCTGGAAATCCCCCCTGCCACAGGGCCAGGCTGTGACGGACAGGCTGCCCTGGTCCCTGGAGGGCACCCTTGCGGCAGGTGGGGGCCGTCCTCAGGCACTGCCCTCCGCTTCCCTGGCCACGAGGCCGGCCTGGGCATCTGTGTGGCACGGGGTGTGTGCAGTCTGAGTCGGACCACGGCCGGCCCTCCAGAAGGGGCTGTCCAGTGGAGAGAAAGGTGCTGGCCCTGTGCGGGGTGCTCACGACCCCTGTGCCGAGTGTGGCTTGGAGCCGGGCACACTTCCTGCAGGCTATCCGGAGACGCTTCCTGGTTCCACCCTGCAGGCATCCACTGGCCACTTCCAACGCAAGCACACGCAGGCTGTCTGTCCGGCTCTGCTCTGGCCTTGCGGCCACATGCCCACACTTGCCGGGCCGCTGCCTTCTCCTGGGGTGGGGTGGCCTCCGGCAGGCCGGCTCTGCTGTCCCGGTACCCGGGCCCCCACCGCCTGCCTCCGTCGGGAACCACAGACGGCACACGCTACACGGTTAGCGCGGGATTTGCAGGAATGCGAGGACGCCTCCAGGAGTCGGTGAGACGGAAGGGAAGGGGCTCGGCTTTGGTGCGCCCGGGGTCTTCAGAAAGTTCATGGAAAACTGGCATTGCGGGAAAGCCATGCACGGATTGTCTCTCTTTTTTTCTTTTTTGGCACCAAAATAAACTTAAGTTTCAATT
The DNA here is from genome assembly GCF_033115175.1 of Lepus europaeus. Taxonomy (NCBI): domain Eukaryota; kingdom Metazoa; phylum Chordata; class Mammalia; order Lagomorpha; family Leporidae; genus Lepus; species Lepus europaeus. Next base: position 124,138,860 of record NC_084835.1, read on the forward strand.
CCGTCCTCCACACTTTTTGAGGTTCTCCGTGCACCTCGTGTGTCATTTTCATGTTTTTATTTGGTGTTCGTAAGCATTTTACCCGGTAAGCAATCATCTTTCAAAGTTTTTATTTAAAAATCACAACTGCACTTAGATTGTACAGAACCTTGTTTATGCTATTAAGTAATTGTTCAAAATGCATCATGGAATTTTATTGTTGAATTGTAAAAAAGTCAATTTTAGTGACGGCGTATCAGAAAAATACTAATTAAATACCACACTGCTATTTAACCATCAGTCAAATCCATCAACAGTTTATAATCAAGAACCAAATTATATGATTCGAGGAAGAAATTCCTTTTATGTGATTCAGCAGAATTTTCTTAAATATTATTGCCACAGGCTGAGGCCACTATTTTTGTGTGTGGTGTGTGTGTGTAGTATGTATGGTGTGTGTGTAGTATGTATGGTGTGTGTGTGTGGTGTGTGTGTAGTATGTATGGTGTGTGTGTGTGAAGTGTGGTGTGTATGTAGTATGTATGGTGTGTGTGTGTGGTGTGTGGTGTGTGTAATATGTGTGATGTGTGTGTGGTATGTGGGGTGTGTGTGAGGTATGTGAGGTGTGTGTATGGTGTGTAGAATGTGTGTGACATGTGTGTAGTATGTATGATGTATGTGTGTGGTGTATGGTATGAGTGGTATGCGGGGTGAGTGTGTGTGAGGTATGTGGGGTATATATGTGAGCTGTGTATGATGCATGTGGTGTGTGTGTGGTATGTGTGTAGTATGTGTGATATGTATGTGTGGTATGTAGGGGTGTATGTGACGTGTGTGAGGTATGTATGCTGTGTATATTGTGTGTGATGTGTGTGGTATGTGGGGTGTGGCATGTAGTTTGTGTGTAGTATTGTGATTGTGTGTGGTATGTGGGGTGTGTGTGTGAGGTGTGTATAATATGTGTGGTGTGTGTGGTGTGGCATGTAGTTTGTGTGTGGTATGTGTAATTGTGTGTGGTGTATGTACATGTGTGTGAGGTGTGTATAATATGTGTGGTGAGTGTGTGGCGTGTGCTGAGAGTAAAACATACAAACACACGGTGAGAGTAGGTGTTGACATTTTTGATTAAGCAATCATTAACTTTTTCAGAAGCCTAACTGCACGCTGTGACAAGTGGACGCTGGTAATGGTGTGCTAGCGGCACCTCTGACGTCCACATTTACTGCTCAGATCAGACGCGCTCAGTGAGACTCCTCTCTGGGGTTTCACGGCTGCAGGCATGCTGCAGCCTCAGGTACCCGACGTTACTGAGGCGGTTCTGGGTGAGAGGCAGACCCTGGATTCTTGTCCCACGGGAGCGCGTGTCCAGACGTGATTCCACTGTGGGCAGAGCAGTGCTCGGGAAACCTTTCCTCTGTGCTCCTGTGTCCCCCCCCCGCCCCGCTGTGGCTCCTCACTGTTGTGAGAAAAGGCACAAATCCGTAAGTGTGTGTGAGGCGGCCAAGCTTTCAACGCTAGCTGAGGTCCCTACCAACCCCGGGAGCCAGACAGGAAGGCCGTGGGGCGAGTAGGCAGCGGGCCGGCCAGAGGCCCCGGACGCCCACGGCGCTCTCACTCGGGGCAGCAGAGAGCAGTGCTGCGCCCGGGCGCCCACGTTCCGAACGGGCGGGGTTGTGGGCTGCAGCGCTTCTGCAGGACCGGGGAGGCAGGCCCCGCACTGCAGCCGTGGTCTCTGTCGTGGACAAGGACAGGAGCCACGGGGACACTGTCCATCACGGCTAAGACCTAAGGCAGCACCAGACACGGAGAAGCCGAAACCTGCAGCAGCGGCACTCAGAGTTTTCCTGCAGAACCAAGAGGACCACCCGTGAGAGAGGAGCAGTGGGGAAGGGCTGGGGGGGAGAGGGAGAGGGAGAGGGAGGGGGAGAGGAAAAGGAGAGAGAGAGGGAGGGAGAGGAAGAGAGGGAGACAGAGGGAGAGAGAGGGAAGGGAGAGGGGGAGAGGGAGCAGGAGGGAGAGGGGGAGGGAGAGGGAGGGGGAGAGGGAGAGGGGGAGCAGGAGGGAGAGGGAGGGGGGAGAGGAAGAGGGAGGGAGAGGGGGAGAGGGAGAGAGGGGGAGAGGGAGAGAGAGGGAGGGAGGGGGAGAGGGAGAGGTAGAGGTAGAGGGAGAAGGGGAGAGGGAGAGGGAGAGGGAGGGGGAGAGGAAAAGGAGAGAGAGAGGGAGGGAGAGGAAGAGAGGGAGACGGAGGGAGAGAGAGGGAAGGGAGAGGGGGAGAGGGAGCGGGAGGGAGAGGGGGAGGGAGAGGGAGGGGGAGAGGGAGAGGGGGAGCGGGAGGGAGAGGGAGGGGGGAGAGGAAGAGGGAGGGAGAGGGGGAGAGGGAGAGAGGGGGAGAGGGAGAGAGAGGGAGGGAGGGGGAGAGGGAGAGGTAGAGGTAGAGGGAGAAGGGGAGAGGGAGAGGCAGGGAGAGGGAGAGAGGGAGGGACGGAGAGAGGGGGAGAGGGGGAGAGAGAGAGGGAGAGAGGTAGAGGGAGAGGGAGAGAGGGAGAGGGAGGGGGAGGGGGAGGGAGAGGCAGAGGGAGAAGCAGAGAGTCAGGGAGGGTCTTCATTCAGAGACCACCCTGTCCTCCACGCAGGGGCTTCGTGAGCCGGGACAGCAGCCCTGAGTGGTGGGTGTGCATAGGCTGTGTAGACAACAGCAAATTGTTCAGAAGCTGCGTGTGTGCACACTGCGTGTTCTCTATGTGTGCTACGTGTGTTGCCTGTGTGTGCTATGTGTCCTGCATGTTCTGTACATGTGCTTGTGTACCCATGTGGCGTGTGGGTACTGTGTGTTCCATACGTGTGCTGTGTATGTACCCTTGTGGCATGTGTGCCATATGTGTGCTGTGTGTGTACACACGTGGCGGGTGTGTGTGCTGTGTGTGCCATACGTGTGCTGTGTGTGTACACATGTGGCAGGTATGTGTGCTGTGTGCTCCATACATGTACTGTGTGTGTGCCCGTGTGGCATGTGTGTGCCTGCAGGTGTGCTCCCAGCCTTGCCCAGCCCCTGACTCTAAGCCAACCTCCAGCTAATCCCAAGACTACTGCAGGAAATCCCTCCTGGTGGCCTCACCTAGCGCTCCCTCTCCTTGCAACCCCATTTCCTTGAAATTGCACTTGCTTCAAGAACTAATGACTGCCTGATTATTTTTCATTGCTTTAATAAATTAAATGAATTGAGTATTCAAAGTTTGCATATTATAAAACATTTTACTTTTTCTTTTTTCCTAGAATTTTGGTCCAACTAAGAGGCATTCAGGTTTATTCCGATGTGTTTACATGCGTGGGTTCATTCATTTGATGACTTAAATCAAGTCTCTAGTGACACAGATACAGCAGCCCCCGGATAAGATAATCCACAGCCATACCCGGTGCTTAACACAGAGCGTCAGAGCAGCGCGCAGGCTCTCTCCACACGCGTGTGCGACGGGCGGATTCCACGCGGGCCGGATGTCTCACAAATCATCCTGGGGTCACCCGTGCCCGGCTCTGCGCGCGAGAGGCCCAGGGCCGCCTGACCCCGAGCTCCGGGGGTTCCCCAGGATTCCAGCGGACGAGAGGCCGCCAGCCTGGCCTTTGTTCAGCTCTGTGGGGGAGACTGCGGCGGACCCGGCCTGCGTCCATCAAGGCCCGGGGGCCTCGGGGCGGCGGGGCGGCCACCTGCTCCTCGTCCAGCACTGCCCAGGCGCAGAAGCGAAGTTGGAGCGGGGCCCCTTCCTCAGCCCCCACCCCGGCCCTCATTAAATGACAGCAAATTGCTCGTTGCCGGGTCTGTCTGTCGATGCTGCGCTCCCTCCCAGGAACCCATTTGTTTCCATGCGAGGGCCGAATAGTGCAGGCGGCTGCAGATTCGAGTGACAAATCGCGCCGCATCCGGCGTCTTCGGGGGCTCCGGGTGTGGCAGCCGTGACTCGCTGCAGGAGGTTCCTGCTTCTGCACCCAACACCCCCCCCCCCCGACGGGAGGAGCCCCAGCCCCAGCCCCCGCCGTGGACCTCTGGACTCACTGGATTTGTCATCTTTCTTTAGCGGCTCTAACGGGGCATGCCGGCAAAAGGATTTATCTTGTCTGTGTTCTTCTTTTTTGTAAATGCCTTCAAAGCCCAACACTTGACAGCCTCTGAGAGAACAGTCCCCTTGGAGTTTTTCAGGCAAGGAAGAACGTTCCAGGGCAGTGGGGCATGGCCGCGTGGGATGCGTGTGCGAGGCCAGGTGGCACTCGGGGTGTCCGGGACCGAGCGGTCATCGCCATTCGTCCCCAAGACCGTTGAGACTGCGTGGGGGTGAGGGGCCGTGCACGGCTCCCAGAGCAGCCGGGCTGGCCGTGCCCAGGGGAGGCGGCAGAACGCAGGGCAGCACGCACACAGACAAATGGGGCCGCGGCCCGGACACAGCCTGCAGCAGCCGTGCCCTTTAATTGCCATTTGCATAGGGGCCAATCATTAATGTCTGATGCACCTATTACTCACCCACGGCCATGCTTTGTCAACGTCCTTCGGGGGCGGTGCAGCGAGCGTGGGCCCCAGTCGCCCCGGCCTCCTGTGATTCCGGGGGTTCTGGACGCCGTCCCGACCTCCGCGGGGCCCTTCCTGGGCCCGGGCGCTCTGCACTCTTGTTTGGATATGATTTATGGTGCTACGTTAACCCTTCACTGACCTGGAGATGCCCTAATATTAACACAGTTTGACACACGGCAAAGCCCAAGCCCTTTTATTGAAAGCGCTATTGTCCACATCATAAGCTTCCTCACACTGACGCCGCAGCCACACCATCAATTTCCCTCTGCTATCGAGCCGTGTATTGGAAAACCAATGGACAGAATCCTTTGTCATTTCTGTCCCAGTGACCGGCAAATAGCTCACAGCCTTTCTGCCCATATCACTGCAGGCATTCCTAAATGACGCGTTTGAGATAACACACGAGCGAGCGTTTTAAGGAAAAAAAAAAGATGGATTGGAGTTGAGGGGCTGGGTCCCCTCACACCCGGGGAACTGTGACTTTGTTCTCTCTCATTTCGGGCCGGGGAGTTGCTGGAAATGGAATCGAGGGAAAGTGCCTCTTTTAATAGACAAGAATGACCACCGGCGGCAGGCAGCTTGTGGGCTCCGGGGACAGAACTGCGTCCCAGGGGGACGTGTGAGTGACACGCGTCTCGCACGGAGGCTGCCGCGGATTCCGATGGTGCCCCTTGTCGGTGGCCGGTCCTGTCCGGCGCGCCCAGCAGGGCCTCTGGGAGTCGGCAGCCCCTGTCCTGAGGCCCCCCCACCCGCAGCCCCGGGGGCGGCCCCCCTCTCTGGCCATCCCGAGCCCCATCCTGGCCAGGCCAGTGTGTTTGAATGCGGCGAGCTCAGAGCAGGACAGCGGGATGGGGGCTAATCCTCCCGCCGTCAGGGGCTCCGTATTTACACAAAGAGGGGTAATAGGCTTACGCGTGTTACATAAACATCTGATAAAACCAGCCGGGCAGAGGTCAGAGTGCAGAGCGCCCGCAGCCACGCAGGGGAAGGACCCGGCTAGACGGCCGGGCTCCTCTGCAAGCTGGGTTCTCGGCGGGCACGCGGCCTCCGGGTCGCCCACCGGCCTGCACCGCCGGAGAGCCCTGCCTGTGCGCGCCGGGTCATCCGTGCTATGCAAATGCGGAGGGCCAGGGAGCCCGTCAGGACCTCAGGCATGAAATTTAAAATTGAATCCTGTCAAATCATAGGAACTCAAGTGTAATTCTCATTGTGCCGAAGACAGCGGGCTAATTAGCAATACCAGGGAGCGCCACCCTTCACCTCTGAGGTCACAGGCCCGTGTACTCCTCTTGTTTATTAGTTTAACACAAAGGCTCCTTATGGTAATCCCGCCCCTCCACGGAGCCACAACACGGCTTCCGGAGAGCGCACCAGTATCCCCGTGCAGCCCCGGCAACTTGGCAATTAGTATTTTAGTGCCTTTGCAAGCATTTGCAGGGAGAATTGCTAAGATGGGGCTTCAGGAGGTCCGCGCCTGGTCCCCCTTTTGTCTCCGACGTGGGAGGGAGAACGTAAGAGACAGGAAGAGAGGGCCAGGACGGAGCGCACGCTGCAATTTCCCCATTACGGTTTCTCTTCAAAAATTAGAGTCTCCAGGGACAACGGCTTCCCCATCCATCTCCTGGCTAAACTTGTTATTTTTTCCAGTACTGTACTAAACTGCCTTAGCTATTTTATAAGAGCCAAGTATTTCACTAAGCTCTTGCAATATTGAAGGAATCTATATTCTGAGAATTTGAAAACATGTCAGCCCACCTAAATTACATATTGATCAGGTTTAATTGCATGCCACCCATCAGTATTAGGTTTGAAAATTCATAAAAGAGAAATAATGTACTCTTTGTGGATGATTACTTCTGGGGCATTTAAATGAATTCCATCACTTAACCTGGGCTGAGACAGATTATCGAGCCCGGCCACGCAGCCACTCAAAGACCAGCACCGTAGAACGCGCCTCTGCCTAGCAGAGAGCCACAGAGTGCAAACAATATAAATCCATATGGATTTTCTTTTAAGGAAAATAGCAAAGTGAAACATTAAAAGTAAACCTTCATTTTTCAGTCGCTTCCTGGACCCCCGCCTCATTGTCCCCGAGCAGAAGCATTCATTTTTAATTCTTTTTGGGTCCCGGGCATCCTTTGGTTTCAAGTAGTAATTCACATTGCAATTAATATTCAGGAATCAAGGAGATAAGCAGAGATAAATGATTGGCGGCTTGCCTTTATTTGTTAAGGTTGCGTTTTTATGCAAAGGAATAAAAGGATTTTAACGCTTATTCTTTGGGGGATGGCCATTTCATTTTGTTAAATAAATAAACGGATCTTCAAAGTTTGGTGTTGTCGGTGGGGAAGGTGCTGTGAAAGCTGGCTTCTCAGAGGTCACATTGGACAAGAACATGAGCTCATCGTTAGCTTCAGGATGTTCCTAACATTTAGAAATTATGTTTGCGGGTATTGGTTGTGTTTTGAGAAATTGTGCTGGTGTATGTTTTTCTTTACAGATCATCAATACCAAGTAAAAAGAACCGGCTAACATCATTGGGCTTCCTGGGGTAATAGTTTAAGAGCTACATTTTATTCAGACACCTTGAGGTCATAAATATCTGTGGACATAATGAGCTGTCTTTATCTGGGTCTGGCCCTGGAGGTGCAGCCTAGGACCTTCCCCGGTGTGTGTCTTTGGCGCCGATGCCCGCCGCAGCCTGGAGAATGAGCTGGGTGTGTCGGGGCTGCCAGGGAGTCGAGGATTTGCAGCCCCGAGCAGGTGCAGCTCCTTGTCTTAGCCGCGGCACAGCAGAGCCCCGCGTTTTCCCCCTGATGGAGCAGAGGAGCTCGCCGGACAGGGCTGACTTCATTGTTGACTCCACGGAATTACAGCTGTGGGAGGTAGAAATAACGGTGTGCGGGGGACAAGGGCACAGCTCTGCCGCAAGTCCTCCGCAGGGTCACAGCCGCATCAGGATCCCCCGGGAGCGTCGTCTGTCTGATCTAAGGCAGCCCGGGGTAGGGGGCCTTGAAATGTCCGGTGCTCCTGCCTCGCGTGGGTGGCAAACCCCACTCCAGCCGTGTGGAGGAGAGGCAGCCTCCCGTCCCCAGTGTCTGACGTCCACAAACCACTCACACCATTTCTACACAGGGCTGTGTGTATGCTGCTGCCCTGCTGTGATCTTAGGGGGAGAGACAGACAAAGGCAACAGCCAGGGCTTCTCGCGGGGGTGGCCAAGGCCCTCGCTCTTCCTCCGTGGGGCGGTCAGGAGCTGTGCCGACAGCACCGCGTCCACTGCAGTGTTCGAGCGGCACCAGAGGAGCGTGCGTTCACTCTGCTGATCTACTGTCTGCTCCCTAATGAGCTGCGTCTTGCAGGAGTGCACCCACCTAAATCATCCGCTGGGCAAGCCACTTTTTTTGCGATTCTCTATTGAAAATCAGGAAATAAACTCATAGGAAAACTTTGAATTTTCCTTCTTTGGACCCATTAAAATCCTTCCCTGATAGGTTGTCATTAGGAGTCAAGGAAGGATCGATTTTACTTTTGGCTATACAAACACACAGCACAGGCGAACTGTTTGTGGAAAGACGTTGTCTTCGCATGTAACTGGGAAGTTAAGGGTGGGGGTGGGCCGTGGAGGGAGAGTCAGGCCTGGAAAGGCAGAAGGCAAACGTACTCACGACCTGAGAGGGTCAGGATGACCCCCGAGGAGCTCACATGCACACAGCGGGATTGAAAGGCCACACAAACATGATCGAAGAGACCCCGCCTGTCCTCTATGTCGTTGTTGACCTTGGCGAGCGAACTTCCGGTGGTGAAAAGTAAACCAGCATTCTGTTGATCACTGGGCTGAATGTGAGCAGGCACCTGGGTCCACGTGGCAGCAGCACAGCACAGAGGCACTCTGGTTGGTTGTGCTGGTGCTGGTGCTGGTGGAGAGGAGAGCGATGGTGTTGGTGGGGTGGCTTTGGTAGCTGTCATGGCGCTGATGGTGGAGGTGGTGGCGATGGTGACACAGGCGCTGATGGTGCTGGTACCGGCAGTGGTGGAGAGGAGGGCCACGGTGTTGGAGGTGCCATTGGTGTGGCTTTGGTAGCTGTGTGGTGCTGATGGTGGTGATGCTGTTAGTGGGGGTTTCGGTGTTGTGGTGGTAGGAGTGGTGGTAGTGGTGGTTGTGGGGTTGGTGGTGGGTAATTCGGACCTGCCTCCTAGGGGAAGCACATGACAACTTGAAGTCGCTTTATTGGTGTGTGTGGAGGTGGGAGGAGCACACAGAAATGTTAGAAAACCTTGAGGAGGGACCTCCATAGGAATGGCACAACCGGCTTCCAAAAGAAGCCACTAGCATCACAATAACTTCTAATGTTTGAAAGTTGTCTTCGCATTTTACAAAAAGAAAACCTTCCCGTGCGAGGAGAATGGAAAGATCACACACGTTGACCGGAGGACAATGAGTTTGAACCTCTCTCCTGCTCCCTGTGAACCTGGCCGGGTCTCTCAGCCTCTCCCAACGTTGTTTCTCTCCTGTTAAATGATAATCTTGACAGCTTGGCCACAGGCTTAGGTTGAGAGATCAGTGCACAAGTAATAGCACCCGGCACTGGATGCTTGCTGACGGTCTCCCTCATCGCAAACCCGTGTCATAAACGCCATCTCAGCAGTCCCTGTGGGGAGGGACCATGGTGATAACTGGTTTTCCTGTTCCCCACATCCACAAAGCATTAAGTCCCAAGTCTGTGATAATAGGAAGGGGACCTGAGAGATCCAAGAGTTCCATCATTTCCTTGACTCCTCCCCCGGAGCAGATGGAAAATGACCAGGACACCCCCCCCCCCCCCCCCCCAGTCTGTGGCTGTTGGCCCCCGGAGCAGATGGAAAGCGAGACAATTGCACCAAAGCCACCTCTAGTGGACATAGTGGAAAGATCATGATGGAAATCACCACATTACCATGAATTCCAGTCTTGGTTTATGTCCCGCATTTCAAACCTTTTATATCCTAAATCAAGAAAACATTGCTTCACAATCTACAGTGCTGTGGAGATGTTTCTCCGGGCCAGTGGGGAGGCTCAGCCGGCTAAGCCGCTGCCGGCACTCACATCAGACCACCAGCCGGAGTCCCGCTTGCTCCACTTCCAATCCACTCTCCTGCTACTGTGCCTGGGAAAGCAACCAGAGGTGGCGCCGGTGCTGCGGCCTCTGCCACCCGTGCGGGGAACCGGTGTGGATTCTGGCTCCTGGCTTGCACCTGGCCTAGGCCTGGTCGGTGTGGTCACGTGTGGGGTGAATGAGCAAATGGATTTCTCCCTCTCGGTCACTCTGCCTATAAAGAAATAATGTGTCTTACACACCATGGAGAACCCTTTGCCTCTGTGTCGCTGGATGTTTGCGTGAGAGAGCGGCTCAAGCCAGAGCAGCCCCCAGGAAAGCGACTGTGTTGCTACAAGTGAGGGAGTGTGGCTCTCGGCGTGGAGTGGCAGTGCCTGCAGCTCGTGGCTGCCTACTTGTGTCTCGTCTCTTGCGGGGGGACGGTGTGGGAGAGCAGTGCCGTGAGAACCCCAGCTCTCCCTGCCCACCTTCTGCCCCCTGTGGGTGAAGAAGGCTAAGTGGGGAGGTCGGGGACCTCTGTCCCGGGGACTGCGTGGCTGGCATGGGGGGAGAGGTTCACGAACAAGCCGCTTCCTGGGGCAGGCGAGCCAGCAGTGCCCTTCCCAGCATCCCCAACACACAAGTGCCCGAGCGCGGTGGCATCACCGTCAATAAAACCCTAGGTTTCAGCCGAGCTGCAGAAGGAGACCCAGAGCAGGGCTGACGTCCTCTCGTGGACCCTGAAGACCGGTGATGGAACGCTGGAGATTAGAGCAACGTGGGACCTCGTTCCACCAGGGCCCAGCTTCTCCTGCACGCGTGGCCCTCGCAGTCCCCTGCACCCCGCGCACAGACCAGTTGTAAATCACTTCTCCCTTGGCGCCTGGGAGGGCCTTGGGCGCTCTAGGGTGTACAGAGAGACAGCCGTCACAGTTCACACCCTGCGCTCCACCAGTGCCCTGTCTCTCGGGCGACTCCATGGCCCTGCCTCCAGGCAGCCACAAGGCTGGGCTGGCACCAAGGCCTGGATCACGTTCACAGAAGCCGTGCTGGGGGAAATGGTGAACACAGCTGAGCCTCGGGATGAAGGCCATCTGTGAATGATCTCCCTTAGCGGCGTTGGCTAAGTCCTCACCTTGACTGAAAGTTCTAGAAGAGGCGCTATGCCTGTGGTAGGGCAAACCGTGCCCCCACCCGGAGACAGACCCGGCCTCCGTAGCACCTTGGTGAGAGACAGGGTGGCTGTGCTGGTGATGGAGGGAAGATGGCATCACCAGGGTGGGCCGTGTCCGTGCGGCCGCCATCCCCACAGGAAGGAGACGTGGGCACAGGCAGACAGGGGCCGAGGGACAAGACGAGGAGACAGGGAGGGCAGGGAGAGTACCAACTCCTCGAACGGATTCTGAGCTGCTGCGTGCGCTTGAGGCTGCCACCGGCCCTGTGCACGTAGCGCCTGCGTGAGGACGGTCTGAAGTTCACGGCGCTGCCTTGCCATCATAACTGACCAGCGGCAGGGTGCGAGCTGCACCTCCCTGGCCGACCCCGCAGACAGAGGCCCCGGCACACGCTCGGGCGTCGGAGACACTGACGCTCAGGGTGGATGCGCTGGTAGTGCAAAAACGGGTAGGGGTTCCCCAGCAGGTGCCTTACACATGTACAGCCTTTGTGCGAATGTGCAGTGCCCCCATCAGTGTCACCCAGCCCTGACCAATCAGGGAAACCTGAACTTCACTCAGAACGGTCTCCACTACGGGTCGTTGCCAGCACAAGCGCATTCCTGGAGGTGGCCTGCAGCATCCACACAGAACTGTATCTGAAACAGAAGCATCTGAACAGTATTTTAAACAGTCATGCCGTGAGGGCAGAGCTCTCCGAGGACAGTGTGGCATTGGTGGGCGCTGCTGTCACTCACCACGGGGGCGGGACACTGACAAGGGCTGTACCCGGTGCCCAGGCTCCACCTGCGGATGCTGCAGGAGGTCACGCATGCGAGTTCTGACTCTGGTCCTGCGCAGGACTTTTAAAAAGGAGCGCTGCATTGACGGACAGAGCTCCACTGTGAAAATAAGTGTACAGTGCTTAGCTCAGCGTGTGCACACCGTAGGAAATTTTGATTATTATTTAGTGCAAGAAATAATAATAGCACATCTATTCCGTCGCGCTGAGAGCGTATTAAAATCAATTTACAATGAACAGATTTAAGGGCAGCATTACCTTGTGCCTGCTTTAGCTGTTGCATGAAACAGGCTAAGGCCACACGTGAACCCTGTGTGCCTCGCCACAGACACCTGCTACATGCCAGCACTCATACCCACTTCCCTCCCCGGAACAGCTGCTACGTGTCAAGCCCTCTGGGCTCTGTTTGCATGTGGAGGTCCTAGAACAACCCTCACGTGTGGCTGGGGGAGCCGCCTGCGAGCCTGGCTGGGGACTGTGCAGGTCTCCCCGCAGCCGTGGGAGGCCTGCGACACCCCGAGGCCGACCAGGCACTGCGGTGCTGTCTCCGACCCCTCGGGCTCCGGAACGGAGTGCTATGTAATTCTGAGACACATACGCGGTCAAAGGCTGCGCACTGAGGGGTCCACGGAGTTTCCTCCAGCAGGCGTCCGGGAGGGTGGGCCTCCGCTGTGCACGCGTTGAGGGTCCCCGCTTCCTTCTGGCTCTAATGGGACTTGAGCTGGCCAACCGCGGAACCGGCAGCAAAGCCAGCGGGGCTCCGAGCCTGCCAGGCCTCCCTGGCGTACGCAAGGTGTTCAGACGCACAGGAATTGGGAAATGTTTGATGGCATGCTACCAGTACTGACACCTAACTGTCTTTTTTTTTTTAACATAAAACGCATATTCTCCCCATAACCTCTGTCTCTGTTGACATTGTCAGCGCGACTGCATCCAATGTGAAACCCACGATAAACAGATCGGTTTCCGGCACTCACGTCCACTTCCGCTCCAGTGACCTAGACTTTGAACAAAGGTGCGTTCTGTGATAGCAAATTCCTTCAGTTTCCAAGATGGGCTGTGCCGGGCACCAGGCTCTGAGTGGCCACGGTTCTAACCGTCACGGTGCTGAGCCAAGGCCCCCGTGATCTCTGCCAAGGGGCCCCAGCTCGGGCTGTGTTTTCCCGTCTTTGTTTTCCTCTAGGATTCCTCTAGCGTTGCCACCGGGAGCCGGCAGGTGGGTGGGCGGGAGGCTTGGGGGCTGGGTGAGTGACTCGGGTCAGCGCCACCGATCCCTGCTGCCGTCCGTCCGCCTTCCCCCCTCCGCAGGGGACTCCGTGGGGTCCGTGGCGCTCGGCGGCCAGTCTACCCCTGTCTACAATGCGCTCTGAAACCCTGCCGGCGGCTCACCCGACGGCAGAACTCAAACAGGACGTTACAGAGCGGCAGCCATGGCAGGGATCCGCCTGGAGCTCTCGGAGACCAAAAGGAACGTTAGCGCTCACAACCCTTCTCCTGCCTCCACACCACTTAGTCGGCGCAGCCGGCAGTGGTCTGACTTCCACGGCGGGGGACGGGGCGCCGCCCGTGCAGAGGGTCTCGGTCTGGCTCTTCCCAGGGGGAGCTCCTGGCCATCACCCTCGTCCCTCCCAGGGCCGCTGTGGGCACGGAAGGCAGCGGGTGGGAGCCCGGGCGGCTGTTTCGGTCCGACGTGCTTCTCGGCACCTGGGATGGAACGGTCGCGCTGCGGCGGGATTCTCCCCTCTTCCTGGGGTTTTGCTACCTCAGCCACGGAGGAGACCGTCTCTGCAGCTTCTCCTCGCTGGCTGTCACACGGCCACATGCGTGATGGCTTTTGTGCGCGGGGCCTGCCCGTGTCTCGAGGGCGCTGATAAGCCAGGGCCCCTTAGACACGCCCAGCATCCCCTGTTGTTCCCGGCACGGGCGTCTCACCTGTGCTCGGCAGAGCTTGGCGCGCATCGAGCCATCTGCATCTCAGTCTCACAGAATCCCGCTTCCCAGCTCCATCACTGTCGCACGAGAGGAAGACCAGTTTGTCAAAGTTCCCAGGATCACCCAGGCCTGCGTCTAGTGTTAACCCTAGCAAGTCCTTTTTTTAAAAATATTTTTTTATTTATTTGACAGGCAGAGTTAGACAGTGAGAGAGAGAGAGAGACAGAGAGAAAGGTCTTCCTTCCATTGGTTCATTCCCTAAATGGCCGCTACGGCCAGCGCTGCACCAATCCGAAGCCAGGAGCCAGGTGTCTCCTCCCAGACTCCCATGCGGGTGCAGGGCCCAGGCACTTGGGCCATCCTCCTCTGTGCCTTCTCAGGCCACAGCAGAGAGCCGGACTGGAAGAGGAACAGCCGGGACTAGAACCGGTGCCCATATGGGATGCCGGTGCCACAGGTGGAGGATTAACCAAGTGAGTCACGGCGCCGGCCCCAACCCTGACAAGTCCTTACCCAGTGAATTCCAGATAAGAAACAGAAAGAAAAATGCAAAATGGGAGCTGCGAAGAAAACCTCTTTGTTCCTGAGTGCCGCTCGGCGTGAGTGTGAATTTCCATCTCTGTGGGAGAGGACGATGGATTTCCACTCTGAGAAGTGGCGGAATCAGAACCTCCTGTGCGTGGGGTTGGGCCCACGGCTCCCTCGCAGCCTCCAGGGGGCCCTGGTGCATGGAGCTGGAGTGAAGTGGGGGAGGTCGGGGTGAGCCAGGCCCGCGCTCGCTGGCTGGGAGTGCGTCGAGCAGACCGGTGCGCGCACAGACGCACAGAGGCCTTGGTCTTGGGACAATCGTGACATTTCCCGTTAAGCAACTACCTGGCCAATCCACACATAATGATATTGATCATCTTGGTAATCTCGCACCTTGGAACGAGAAACAGAGAGGGATGCTTTGTGCCGGAGCCTGCCCTCAGGTCCCCGTGGACTCGTGAGCTTCCGCTCGGGGCCCGGAGCCAGGCTGCCTGGCCCAGCCTGGGCTGCCCGGGGACCTGGATGTCTGCTCAGGGCGCGTCCTCAGATTTCGTGAGCATTCCTCCAGGCTGCGCAGTTCAAGGGCCGTGCAGAGGGCCCTGGCCGTGGCCTCGGTTTGTTCCCCTCCGAAGTTCCTCCGCTGAAGTCTAACCTGGGTGTGGTGGGGGCGGTGTTGGGGGGCAGGGCCTTGAACCAAAGGGAGGCCAAGGAGGCAGGTGGCTGGCCCAGCCCTGGCAACACCCACACCCCACGTTGGGGTGCCAGGACTGAGTCCCCTCTCCACCTTTGGTTCCAGCTTCCTGCTATCGCGAGCCCGGGCAGGCAGACAGCAGGTGACGGCCAGGCACTTGGGTCCTTGCCACCTGCCTGGGAGCCCTGGGTTGATTTTCTAGTTCCTGGTGTTGGCCTGGCCCAGCCTCAGCCAAGGCAGGCATTTGGGAAGTGAACCAGCAGGCAGATGATCTCTCCTTGTCTGTGCGGCTTTCTCTGTCCTCTCACGTTCTCTCTACCTTTCAGATAAATAGAGAAATCAAAAGAGAGGCTGGAGGTGGGTGCTGAGAGCTGTGGATGAAGCTGTCACCCGGGACACCCACACCCCCATGTCAGAGAGCCGGCGGGAGTCCCAGCTCCTGCACTTCCAGTCCACTTCCCGCTAAGGCATCTGGGAGGCGGCACG
The DNA here is from genome assembly GCF_033115175.1 of Lepus europaeus. Taxonomy (NCBI): domain Eukaryota; kingdom Metazoa; phylum Chordata; class Mammalia; order Lagomorpha; family Leporidae; genus Lepus; species Lepus europaeus. The sequence goes on from NC_084835.1 coordinate 124,154,065, forward strand.
GTGGAGCCCGTGCTGGGGCTCCTGCCACCACGTGGGAGGCCCAGACGGAGCCCCTGGCTCCTGGGGTGACGCAGAGGATGAGACCTCTCTCTCTCTCTCTATCTCTCTCTCTCTCTCTATCTCTCTCCCCCTCCCTCTCTCTTTCTTTCTGTTTTTCAAGTAGATGAAAACATAAATTAATTTTTTTTAAGGAGGCTGGGCAGAGCCTCGCTGCCCATCCCAGGAGGCGCCGTGTGGGAAGCCAACAGGAAGCCCCCGGCAGATCCCGACCCCGCCAGTACCCCTAGTCTGAGAATTCCCCAGTTCTGCCGCAGGTGCAGGGGCCGCAGGCCTCCTCACAGACAGGGGTCTCGCGCCACGGCAGGCAGTGGTCTGTCTTCCTCATCCGTCTCGTGGCCTTAGAGACCAAATGTAGGAATCTGTAGTTCTGAGCCCTGTTTTCCCCCTGAGATCTGAGCAGGATGGTCTCTCCCCTTCTTGTTTCTCTCGTACGCAGTCCTTCCCCAGAGGGCCAACACGGGACCCACAGGGCCAAGGCGGGGACTCACGGGGCCAACACGGGACCCACAGGGCCAACACAGGGACCACAGGGCCAACACAGGGACCCACGGGGCCAAGACGGGGACCCACGGGGCCAAGACGGGGACCCACAGGGCCAACACGGGGACCAGAGGGCCAAGACGGGGACCCACAGGGCCAAGACGGGGACCAGAGGGCCAAGACGGGGACCAGAGGGCCAAGGCAGGGACCAGAGGGCCAACACAGGGACCCACAGGGCCAACACAGGGACCCACGGGGCCAAGACGGGACCCACAGGGCCAACACGGGACCCACGGGGCCAAGACGGGGACCAGAGGGCCAACACGGGACCCACAGGGCCAAGACAGGGACCAGAGGGCCAACACGGGACCCACAGGGCCAACACGGGACCCACAGGGCCAAGACAGGGACCAGAGGGCCAACATGGGACCCACAGGGCCAACACGGGATCCACAGGGCCAAGACAGGGACCAGAGGGCCAACACGGGACCCACAGGGCCAAGACGGGACCCACAGGGCCAAGACAGGGACCCACGGGGCCAAGACAGGGACCAGAGGGCCAAGACGGGGACCAGAGGGCCAAGACGGGGACCAGAGGGCCAAGACAGGGACCAGAGGGCCAAGACGGGGACCCACAGGGCCAAGACACTTTTCCGTGGCACCTGACATGGGGCTGCCACTCTGCCACAGCCTTCATGAGCCTGAATTTAAGTATTTCAGATATTAGCATTATTGCACTCAAGTACATCTCGGTTCTTAAGGGCTACTGAAGCATCAGAGCACAGGAGGGAAAAAACTGTATTGTAAATCACCAGCAGGGTGCAAGAACAGTGACTCAGCAGTGTGGGAGAGATCTGAGCTGTGGGTGACTCAGCAGTGTGGGACAGATCTGAGCTGTGAGCGAATTTTTCAGATTAAAAAATGGTTCATCGGTTGTTTGCCGTTGAAAATTTTCTGTCAAAAAGTCAGTTGCCACAAATCTCCAAGCACACGTTCTTTCTCACTGAATCTGACTCTTCTGACCACACGCCCTCATTGCCCTGCGCAGCCCCTCCCCATCCTGCGGTCGGCTGCCGTGAGCGCAGCGTTCTGAGTCCACGGGGCGCTGTGCGTGGCTCGGTGCGGGTGCCACGGTCCGTCCACGTCGTCAATTCCACTTTTTAAGGCTGACTGCTATTCTGTGTGTGTGTACATATGGGGATGTACACACACACACCACATTCTCCTCATCCCTCCGTCTGCTGACGGACGCCTGGTTGGCCTGTGACTTGGTGAACGTGTGCAGTGCTACGGTGACTATGGGGGTGCGAGTGTCTCTTCAACAGCCGGATGTCAAAGCCTTCGGACAAACACGCGAGGTCAGAGTGCCGGCTCATGTGACGATCGCGCGAGGTCAGAGTGCCGGCTCACGTGACGATCATGGGAGGTCAGAGTGCCGGCTCACGTGACGATCACGCGAGGTCAGAGTGCTGGCTCACGTGACGATCACGGGAGGTCAGAGTGCCAGCTCACGTGACGATCGCGCGAGGTCACAGTGCCGGCTCACGTGACGATCACGGGAGGTCAGAGTGCCGTGTCACGTGACGATTGTGCGAGGTCACAGTGCCGGCTCATGTGACGATTTTCAGCATTGAGGGAATGGCCATTTTCCAGGCTGTCACCCCCAGCCGTGCCCCAGTCTCTTCCTGCCACCTCTTCGCCAGCACCTGTTACCGGCCATCATTCTGGAAACGGCCCTTCTGACAGATGGGAGGTGGTAACTCGCGCTGGGTTTAATTTGCATTTTGCTGGTGATTAGCCATAGTGAAGGCCTTTCATTCACCTGCTGGCTCTCTGTACCTCCTCTCCCAGACGCTGCTTTCTCCCTATAGCTTGGCTGCTAACCTCTCACCAGATGTGTGGCCTGCGAGCCTCTTCGCGCGTTCCCTGTGTAAGCTGTCTCTTCTCTCCATCGATGGCTTCCTTTGTGGTCGCAAGCCTTCCTAGTTGATGTAGTCCCTTTTGCATATTTTTTTCTTGTGTTGCCTGAGCTGTTTTTTTTTTTAAGATTTATTTATTTATTTGAAAGGCAGAGTTACAGAGAGAGAGACCTTCCATCAGCTGGTTCACTCCGCAAGTGGCCACAACACCTAGGGCTGGGCCAATTGGAAACCAGGAGACAGGAGCCAGGAGCCAGGAGCTTCTTCTGGGTCTCCCACATGGGTGCAGGGGCCCAAGACTTGGGCCATCTTCCACTGCTTTCCCAAGCCATAGCAGAGAGCTGGAGCAGAGGTAGAGCAGCCAGAACTCGAACTTGGTCTGTATGGGATGCCGGTGCCACAGTCGGTAGCTTTACCTGATTGGCCTCAGTGCTGGCCTCTGTCGCCTGAGTTTTTGTGGTCAAATCTGCAGCTCCATCGCCCAGAACAAAGCCCTGTAGTTGTACCTGTATTTCCTTGTGGCTGGGAACGTGAGTCTGTATTTGGGCTGGGATTTGTGTGTGACGTGGGCGGGGCTGTCCAGGTCCCCAGCACCCTTCACTGGCGACGCTGTCCCCGCCCACGGCGTGTGCTGCCCACCTGGGCTGCACATCAGCTGAACAATCTGGGGGCTCACACCCGGGCTCTGCACCCCGGTCTGCGGTCCACATGTCTGTTAGCGCCGCTGTTTGCTGTCCTGCCTGTTTGAAATCGGGTGGTGACATCTTCAGCCTTATTCTTTTTCTCAAGATTCCCCGGCTATTTGAAACATTTCTCTGGTTTCCCATGAATTTTAGGATCTTTTTTTCTATCTCGGGGGAAAACGACATGGGCATTTGAGAGAATTACATTGATTCTGTAGATTGCTTCGGGTAGTACGAGAACTTTAACAATAGTATATTTTTTGAAAGTTAATAATAATGCATTTCACTTTAAATTTCTGATGTCAATTCAAATGTTCTCAATGCAAAAAATAAATGTTCGAGGTGCTGGATATGTTAATGAGCTTGAGGTAGCCACTCCCCGAGGTGTGCGTGCGAGACCCCTTTGTGGCCCAGCGCCGAGGAAGGAGGCGACGTTTGCATGATGCCCGCCGTCACTGCCCAGAGAGCGGCACGCTGCTGCCTAGCTGAACGTCTTCCCCTGCCCAAGACCCGAGCGTGGTCTCCTAACGCACAGACTGTGAGCGCAGCCGCGAGTGACGTGCGTGGTACTTGCCTGCTCCGCTCCCGCCACCTCAGCCCCCCCTGTGTCCGTGCGTCTAAACCTAATCATCTGAACAGCAGGCTCGCTGTCTCCATGTTCTGAGACAGAACGTGGGGATGGGAACGAGCGGGGTCTTCTTGGAGGTGATGTTTCTTCCGAAGAAATGTGAAGCTGACTGGGAAACGGGGAAGGCACATCGCACCTGGTGCCCGACCTGGCCTCGCCGACTGTGGCCCGGGGCAGAGTCTGCCTGGGGGGCGTGGCGGCAGGTGCCGTGTGGGTGCCCCATGGGCGTCGCTGAGTGGGTGGAGTTGGCAGCACTGAGGGTGGTTTAGAGAGGCTGAGAGAATCGAAGGTACTTCCATGGCTGCGCCAGGGGCCCGTGCTGGCCACACAACCCCTTCCCCCACGGCCGGCGCCCTTGGGCAGGTGCAGCCTCTCTGGCCACGCCCCTGAACCTCTGAGGCGGTGAGCCGGCAAAGAAGGGACCGTACAGGGTGCCAGATGTGTGAGAGGCAATGCCGGGTGCTGGGTGCGAATTTCCTCACTGCCACCTCTCGCGGGTCTTCTAAGCGTGCGTGGCAACCAGTGAAACCAGGGTTGGAGGGAGCGAAGGAATGACTCATGGGGAGGAGAAAGGCTGCTCTCGCGCCATCAATCAAGTCCACAGTCCCACAGCAGCTCACACCAAGGCACACCCCAATCCTGAAAATGGCCACCCTTTCCAAGTCAACGGATTTAGCAACCATTTAGCTCTGGTGTTGCCTTAACACTGCTAAAAGTTCCAACAAGGGAATAAAAGTGGGCAAAGAAATATCAGTGAAGACAGAAAATGGGGGAGGAGACAGCAGCAGCACGTAGTAGGGCTAATTTACCCCATGCGCTGGGGGTGCAGGGTGATGGGGTGCACAGGTGCAGGTTGGGTGAGGGCAGGAGAGGGCTGCAGACTCCAGGGGGAGCGATGACCCCCAGCTCCCTGGCCCTTCCTGTGCCCCTGCCGTCACTGGGCTGGACTCGGAGGCCCCTGCCAGGGAGAGCAGCAGGGGGGGAGGGAGACGGACAGGGGAGCGGACGCTGGGCTGACGGCGACCCCCTTCCCTCCTGTCGCCTGGACCCACACATGTGCACGAGCACAAACATCGGTGCATGCGTGCCATTGACACACTCAACACACACGTGACATGTGGGCACACCGTTCACACAAGCACAGACACACACACCACTGCAGTATGTTGGAAAACTCTCTGGGGAGCTTTAATTGTCCCAGGAGAACATTTTTGTCCCTTGAGTCTTCCGGGATGCAACGCCCACCTCCCGTTTATCAGAGAATCCACTCACAAGGGGCTGACACCCACGGCCACAGGGCTTGGCCAGCAAGGAACCTCTGGAGACAGGGGCACGATGCCACCTCCCATCCAAAAACCTGAGGCTCCGCCCTGCCCGGGAGGCAGATCCCCGGAGCTGTGGATGTGTGTTAAAGTTTGCTTCCAGCCTGGAAACTCCATGCCACATGGAGTCCCCGCCCCAGGGAAGGTCCCGGGCCGGAAGCGGGCACTGGCTGCTTGCGCCAGGACAGACCCCACTCGTGCGGTGGAGTGAACGCCGGCCGGCCCAGCCCAGCCCAGCCCATGCAGCGACCTGGGCTTCCGCCACTGGCTGTTTCCTGTTCCCTTGGGCGACCCATGGGCCACACTGCCTTCTGAGCAATTTACCACACGCGTCAAAACCCAGCGACTCCTCTAGGGAGAATTTAATCAGAGTCGCTATGCGGAAACGTGCACACACGGACAGGCCCTGGGTCATTGCTGAAGCATCGTGCAGGAGAGCGGAACCACCAGGGCCGGCGCTGTGGCGCAGTGGGCTAAGCCGCCGCCGCAGTGCCAACATCCCGGAGGGGCACTGGTTCTAGTCCCAGCTACTGCATTTCTCAACCAGCTCTGTGCTATGGCCTGGGAAAACAGAAGATGGCCTAAGTCCCTGGGCCCCTGCACCTGTGTGGGAGACCTGGAAGAAGCTCCTGGCTCCTGGCTTCGGATTGGCACAGCTCTGGCCATTGTGGCCAACTGGGGAGTGAGCCAGCGGATGGAAGACCTCTCTGTGTCTCTCCCCTTCTCTGTCGGTAACTCTACCTCTCCAATAAATAAATACAATCCTTTAAAAAAAAGAGAGAGAGAGCAGAACGACCCTGTGGGTGCTGCTCGGTGGTCGTGTGAGCTTCTATTTGACCCCAGCACGATGCTGACGGTTTGTCAGGCGAGCTCGCCGCAGGTGTACTGAAGCCTGCGTGTTTCCGGTGTTGCACTCGGAGGAGGAAAGCACGCGAGCCCTCTGTTCAACAAAGGCAGCCGTGATGGGCAGAAGCCCCGGAGGATCCAGGCAGAGGACGCAGGGGCGTCTGAGCTGGCTGGGAGGTCCCTGGGCCTGCACACGCCCACCCTCCCCTGGCACTGTGCACGTGCAGGTGGAGCCCGTGTGCAGAAGTCGCCCCGCCGGCCCGGACGTGGGCCCCAGCCGGCCTCCCTCGGGGACGCCCCTGTGTGGTGGTCGTTCCGCTCGCTTCTCTGTCTCCTGACTGTGGAGATGGCGCACAGCAGTGAAGAGAGCAGGTGTCCTGTTTGTGAGCGGCCCACGGAAGGGAGAGCTGCCCAGGGCCCCACCGTAGCTGATGTGGCCGACCGCGGCCGACAGAACCACATCTGCCTTTCAGCAACGGAGACCTCGTGAGCGGAACCCACTCCGTGTTCTGTAGTGAGCTCCGTGCAGCCCGTCCGCTGGCCTGGGTGGGCCTGTGGACCAGGGCGGCTTTGCTCCGTTTTCCACCGTGGGTCCACAACACCGAGCCGCTCCAGAGACGGCCGCGAGGGCCCGCAAGGGGACAGGCGGGGATCCACGACCCTTTCTGCCGCCCGCCTGTCGGCAGCCCTGGGCTTGGGCAGGTGGTGCTTCCTGGTGAAAACCCAGAGCGGTGCTGCCCCCGGGGGCCAGGTGGCGGCTGGCTCGGCACAGGAGAGGCCGGGTGGCGGCTGGCGCGGCACAGGAGACTCCGAGGAAGCGAGGTGTGCCCGGACCAGAACCTGTGGGTTGCGTGACATTTTCTCGTAAGAAAAGGAAGAAACAGGCGCTCTATTATCATATTGCACAGCTTCAGGTCCTCGCACGTTAAGCTGTCACGGTTGGCTGTGGGCTGATGTAGTTTAAGGCTTTGTTGGACACTTTAATTTTAAAAACACGAAGTTTGGCATATTTCGTGGGACATGCCATGAGCCAACCACAGGTGCATGTGTGTATATGTGTGTGTCTGTGTGTGCGTGTGGCATCATGCACATTTTCCTATAACAGACACAGACACTGGTGTGTGTGTGCACGCATGCATGTGTATGTGTGTATGTGTGTTCATATGTGTATCATGTATGTGTGCATTGTGTACTTGTGTGTGGCATCACATACTTTTCCCTATAACAGACACAGCCACTGGTGTGTGTGTGCGTGTGTGCATGTGTGCACATGTGTGTACTGTGCACATGTGTATGTGTGTTCATGTGTACATGTGTGTATGTCTGTGTGGCATCACGTACCTTTCCCTATAGCATACATAGCCACTGGTGTGTGTGTACGTGTGTGCACATGTGTGTATTTGTGTGTTCATGTGAGTTCATGTGTGCTTGTGTGTGCATGTGTGTGTGGCATCACACACCTTTTCCTATAACAGACACAGCCATGGTGTGTGTGTGCATATACGTGTGTGCACGTGTGTGTGTGTGTGTGTGGCATCACGTACCTTTTCCCATAACACACACAAGTCAGCTAACGTTTGTGCTCAGGTTTCAGTGAGGCCAGCCAACTTCAAGCTCCAGTCCGCTGGGACCCGCGACAGACAGGCGACCCGAGGGTCCGAGCCCGCTCCTGTGTCTGCAGCTCCCACTCCCAGCCCGGGCATCCTGTCCCGCACAGCAGGAGCTGCCCCAGCTCCTCTGCTCTCGGGCGCCTGCGCCATGGCTGGTGCAACCGCCTGCTGCCGCCTGCCCTGGCTGGCCCAGCAGCCGGCCGAGTCCCTGGAAAGCAGCCAGGGTGTGCCCGGAGCGCCCACATTTTACTGTCCTCAGCCCTGGTTTCCCTCCTGTGGCTCAGGGAGCCTGGGGGCCACGTGAGAGAGCCAAGGCTCCTCCCTGACCCCACCCATCCTAGCAGGAGATGGACTCGTCACTCAGCCCCTGGCTCGTCCTCCTGTGTCCTGCTGGGCTCTGGCCAATGACCCGAATGGGCGGACACCGTGTAGTCCTGCAGGAGTTGTGGGAACCCAGGCTGGAGCCACCTGCCGTCCAGCTGCTCCCCGTCACTAGTGGCCACTACGAGGGAGCCTCTGCCAGCTGGGAGCTGGACCCTGCTCTGCAAGCTGGACACCCGCAAAACGCCCCTGCCTGGACTCCACCCCCCCAGTCCTGCGTCCGTCCACCACAGCCAGCGGCCCTCGCCCACCTGCACTGCACTGCAGGCACTGTAGCACCCCAGGCCAGCTCCCAGACCCCCACCCCGGGCCAGCTCCCAGACCCCCAACCCGGGTCACCCACGCCTCCCAGGGGCTCTGCCCTCCGCTCCCCCAGGGAGCCTCCTCTCTCGGTCTTTCTCCCTCAGCCCCAGACCACCCCACAGAACACAGCTCCCTGGGGGCAGGACACCTGCTGGCTGCTTCTCACCCATGTCCTGCTATAGCCCGTGTTGTCCCCGCAGCCCGTGTACTCCCACATCCCGTGGCAACTGTGGCAGGAGTGAGTGTGTCCTGGGGTGGACGGGCTGTGTCCCCTCTCCTGGGCAGAGGTGAGCGTGGCTGGGGATGGACGGGCTGTGTCCCCTCTCCACGCTAAGAGTGGTTTAGAGACAG